>NW_020947062.1:4437126-4512179 GCF_900497805.2 Vombatus ursinus | reverse complement strand
CTTTCTTTCTTTCTTTCTTTCTTTCTTTCTTTCTTTCTTTCTTTCTTTCTTTCTTTCTTTCTTTCTTTCTTCCTTCCTTCCTTCCTTCCTTCCTTCTTTCTTTTCTTTCTTTCTCTTTTTCTTTCTTGCATTCTGATTAATCTCTGGGTCAAAACTGGCAACTGAACTCAAGACTCCAGATTTGGTCTGACCAGAGCAGAGTACAATGGAACTATGACTTCCATCATTCTAGACACAGTGTTTCTATTAATGTAGTCTAAGATCATATTAGGTTTTTTTGTCTTGCAAGTGACACTACTGATTAAACTTATAGTCCCTTAGAACTCCTGTTTGTTTGTTTTAGATATGCAATTGTCTCACCTTCCCTCCTGCTCCTCTACAATCTTGTGTTTGTTAAGTTATTTTTTTTTGAAATCAGGATCAGGTATTTCATTGGTATTTCATTTACATTCTTATTATATGATTCTTCTTCTTATGACCCAATAGATTTGTGATCATATTGATATGTGTATTTACTTCGTCAATATAGATTTCAACTCATCCTGTGTCATTCTTGCCCATGTCCTTCTACAAATTTTCCTAATAGGATTCACTCATCATGCCTAATTTTGAGATCTTCTAAGTCTTTGGACATTAACACAGGTACAAGTGTGGCACTCACTTGGCCTATCTGTTATAACTCATGCTCACCAAATAACCAACTACTTTCTTTTCTTATCATAGCTTTCTTGGTGATATAATTTATATGTGCTTAGGGAGAAATAATTGAGCTTTTTTATATAAAAGTTTCTTTAGGATGACTAAAGTAAGATGGTGGATATGGAAAAGGTAGTGTGACTTCAACCTCATTCCTTACCAGTTTCTTCCATGGGGTAAGCCCAGGGGGGAGAAAATGTCAACAGGAAGTGAGAAGAAAGAAGTCATTCACCTATGCCCTTCCGTCAAAATACTGAGTGTATAGACACTAATCCTTAAATACCCATTACATTCTTTCACAAGGATATTATTTTATCTGGTACATAAAGTTTTATAATGAAAGTTGTAATTTTTTTCTTTGCTTTTGTGTAACATCAGGCAAAAGGGAAAATGTTGAGAGTATTAAATGCACCATATAAGGCTAATTATACTATAAATCTCTGAACTATCCAGACTGAGAGCAGGTAGGTGGATAGAGGGAGGTAGGGACACCTACTGGAAAGATTTTAGTTTTTACTCATGGGAGATGATATTGAATAAAATTGGACATTTCCTTAAATGGAATCAGTGGCACAAATAGAATAAAAGAAAAAGAATAAAGGAACCATAATTTTAGCAATGGGGACTCTCCCTCCACTAGCATAAATCTTAACCTTTCTACACACATTCTTCTTGCTCAAAACATTCCATGTTTGGACTCTGTGCATTTTCAGTGGCTGTCTTCTATGCCTAGAGTTCTCTCCCTTCTCAAGTCTCAATTAAAATCCCACCTTCTTCAAGAAGCATTTTCTATACCCCTTACATGCTAATGACTTCCCTCTTTGGTTATCTCCAATTTATCCTGCCTCTTGTTTGCACATTTCTCTCCCCTACTAGACTGTGAACTACTTGAGGACAGGGACCTTTTTAAAATCTTTTTTTTTTATATATATACTCAGTGCTTAGTACAATGCCTGGTATATCATAGGTGCTAAATAAATGTTTGTTGATTTTACTTTTTATATCTTAGGGAACTTTGTGAGTAACAACAAGAAATCCATTCACTAGGGGCCATTTTCCAGGTGATGAGTCTCCATGAATTTAGACTTGCCTTCAGACAACATACCCCCTAGTCCAGAAGCCTGTACTGGAAAACTTTTTCAGCTTGACAGGATCTGTCAGAGATTTTGTTTGACAAGCAAAGCTTTTGAGAATTCAGGATCAAGGCCCAGGCCAAGATGAGGCACTGGAGGAAGACAGAGAGAGAATAGGAATTAGAAACACAACCTTCAGGCTGGTATTCTTTCCACTGCACTAGCCATAAGATCATAGAACCTAGAACTGGAAGGGGTATTAGAAAGCTTTCAATCCAACCTATTCATTTTATAGATGAGGAAAGTGACTTATTCAAGCAGTTATTAAATAGCAAATCTGAGAACCCAGGTATTCTGACTCAATCAGTCAGTCAACTACCAAGTTTTTTAATAAGCACATACTATGTATCAGTCATTGTGCTAGGATCTGCAGATATACATGCAGAAGTAAGGCACTTACATCCTAGTATCTCTGTACAAGACTTCTATAAGTGGAAGTGGCCAGGGAAGGGAGGTTTAGTTTGAAGAATCACAAGGAATGTAAGTATAGGAATAGGGCCTTTGATTGATATGCCCATCTTTTTTTAAATTTTATTTTTTTAAATTTTTAGGCAATTGGGGTTAAATGACTTGCCCAGGGTCACACAGCTAGTAAGTGTCAAATGTTTGGTCTGAGGCCGTATTTGAACTCAGGTCCTCCTGACTTCAGGGCCAGTACTCTATCCATTGCACCACCTAGCTGCCCCCTTGTCATGCCCTTCTTAATAGTATTGGTAATATTAATTTGAGCAAGAATTAGAAGGGGAGCATGGTATGCACAGCAGCAGAGCAGATTGCTAAATAGGTTCTGGTATCCTGATAGATGAGTGGATAGGATGTGAAATTTATTTTAGGGTCATCTAGATATAGTTGATTGAAGTGAATTTTCATTCATTCACTCATTCACCAATCAGAACAGATCACCCAAAATCTAGTTCTTTCCAATGCACCAGAGCACAGGATTCAAGGTCAAATAGAAGCTATAGGCAGTAATCAGGGGAGCAGAAATAGGTTATTCTGCCATACACAGGTCATGGGCATTAAAAGGTTGGGGAAGATGGTAGCTGGGGGGGGGAGTTGATAAGAAGCTCAGTTCTTCATTGATGTAAAATGAACCCCAAGTATCTATTTTGCCTATTATGGCTTCCTTGTCAGGTCAGTCACGCCTCATCTAGGCTGCTAGATTAACCCTTATTTTCCCAGTAAACCTCTCCTTCTTCCAAACCCATTCCACTACCTATTGTATCAAGTATTTAGAGACTGCACACTCAAAACCATAATAATAAGGGGAACAACAGTAACAAAAATAGTCCCTTCAAAGTCTAATCGATCTTCTGTGCTGTGAGAGGCATGCGGCAACAATAGTAAAGTAGGTGAGTACTCACTAGGGTGAGTTCAGTACTACAGTAAGGACTTCCAGGGCCTTAGGACTGATGTGAAAACCTGGTAGCAACTTTGCAACACTGACAAAATGAGCTTTGGTTATATCAGTATTTGGATTAACCTACAGAGGATGAGCTTATGATCTAATACTTTTATTCAATTAGGAAAAGTAGTTATGTTATACACTTGTACAATAACCCACAGAACATTAAATATAAAATAAAACTAGGAGGATAGTGACTTGTCCCATTCTAGCTAACCTCAATTGAAAAAGATGAGAATAAAATAGATGATAATTATTATATGCATAAGCGCAATCATGAGGAAAGGATAGAAACCATGTCAAAAAAAACCCAACCCAACAACAATACCAAAAACCAAAAATGCAAATCAACCCACAACACTGTAAGTTACAAACATTTAGTATACCCCAAACCTATGAAAGACATAATCAAGTTGTCAGAATATATACTAGAAGCTCTTTATTCTCCACAAACTGAGATGACAAATCCCAGGGGCCCTAAAAATAGAAAGGAAAAAACCCTCAAAATAAACCCTCAAAATTAAAATCAAAATATCCTTGGAAATTCAACAAATAAATTATGTTGGAACTAGGGCATTATCACAAACAAAACTATTTCCCATAATTGCCTGGACATATCATTGATTCATAAAAATTCAAAATGTAATAATTTTTGCATTCTGAATATTCATAACTCACAAATTACAATCAATGAAAACATGGGATCTAGGCCTGTGATTTCCTTCATATAGGGAACTCTCAGGTGAGGAAATTCCCTCTATCAATGGAGGCTTTCAACTTAGAGTCTTAGAGAGTTGCCAAGATCACTAAGAAGTTAAGTGACTCGCCAGTGTCACATCTCCGGTATATGTTAGAGGTAGTATTTGAACCAAACTCTTCTTGACTTCAAGGAAGACTATCTACTATACCATGCCACTTTGACATGGAATGAAAAGCTCTAAAAATTAGGCCTTCTGCTTCCAGGAGTCAAAATAGTGCAGTAAGAAGTAAGTTGCTCTCACCTTCCCTTATTGACCTTTGAAAATCCAGAAAATATCGCCCTAGAAAAAACCCTGAAACAACTGAGACAGCAGAAAGTTGGGGCACGGCAGTCGTGGAGCAGAGGAAGCTTGGGAGATTAACGGGAAAGGCCTCTCTTGCTTTGGGGGAGGGGAAGCAGTACAGGACAGTAGGCATTCCAGCAAGCCAACAGCAAGCTGCACCTCAGCATACCAGGGGAAGATTTTGAGCCCCAGGGTAGTGGAGCAGGCAAATGCCAGCACTAGGACTCCCTGAATACCTCAGTAGAGGCAGGGGAACCATTAGACACCAGCTGGGAAAATGATCATGTTCAATGGCCTTCTCCAGCAACCAAATCTTTTGATGCCTTAGCACAATTCCAGCAAGCACAACTCTAGGAGGCAAAGCTTCAGGCTGACAGACACTCTCCAGCAGTGAAACATCCTTGTGCAAGGCCTGGGAGAGCAGAAGCCAAACATTTGAGTGCAAGGCCTGATTAAGCAGGAATCCCCCAAGGGCCAGAATCCCCATTGCAACCCCAAGAGCTTCAGTATTGCTGAATCCAGCCCAGCACCAGATAAGCTGCCAGAATCCTACAGCCTCCAAATGCCAACATCTGAGGCCCCAGTACACAAAGCCAGTGACTAGATCTGGGGCTCTCAGCACAAGAAGCTTGGGTCAGTGCCCACTGTACTCCAGCAGGGAGAGCTCAACTTTTTTTTAAGGTCAGGAAATAGGCAAACACCATCAACAAAAAACAGAAATGGACAATGACCATAGAGTCTTATTATGGGGATAGGGAAGATCAAGGCACAAATTCAGAGGAGGACAACATTATCAACATACCCACATCCAAAATCTCAAAGGGGAATATGAACTGGTCCCCAAAAGCCTTCTTAGAAGAGCTCAAGAAGGATTTAAAAAGTCAAATTAGAGAGGTAGAAGAAAAGTTGGGAAAAGAAATGGGAGGTGGGCAGGAAAGAGTCAATAGTTTGGAAAAGGAAGGACAAAAATTAGCTGTAGAAGACAAGTCCTTAAAAAATACAATTGGCTAAATGGAAAAAAGTACACTGGAGAAAACAACTCCTTAAAAAGTAGAATTGGCCAAATGGAAAAGGAGGCACAAACTCTAAAAGAAGAAAACAATTCATTAAAAATTAGAATTGGGCAAGTGGAAGCTAGTGACTCTATGAGAGATCAAGAATCAGTGAAACAGAAACAAAAGAATGAAAAAATAGAATAAAACGTAAAATACCTCATTGGTAAAACAACTCACCTGGAAGTGGAGCCAGGAGAGACAATTTAAAAATTATTGATTTACCTGAAAACCATGATAAAAAAAAAAGATTGTGGACAGCATCTTTCAGGAAATCATCAAGGAAAACTGCCCTGGGGTACTAGAATCAGAGGATAAAATAGTCATAAAAAAATCTACTGGTCACCCCCTGAAAGAGATCCTAAATTGAAAATGCAAAGGAATATAGTAGCCAAATTCCAAAATTACCAGGTCAAAGAGAAAATACTGCAAGCAGCAAGAAAGAAACAATTTAAATATCATGGAACCACAGTCAGGATTACGCAGAACCCTGTAGCTTCTACATTAAAAGACTGGAGAGTTTGGAATACAATATTCTGTAAGGCAAAGGAGCTTGGATTACAACCAAGGATCAATACCCAGAAAAATTGAGCATAATCTTTCAAGGGAGGAGATGGACGATCAATGAAATAGGGGACTTCCAAACCTTCCTAATGAAAAGACCAGAGCTCAACAGAAAATTTGATCTTCAAACACAAGACTCAAGAGAGGCATAAAAAGGTAAACAGGAAAGAAAAACAACATGTTATTAATAAGAGCAAATTCCTTACAAGGGAAGAAGACACTTGTAACTCTTGAGAACTGTATTGTTATTATGACATTTAAAAGGGGTATACATAGACAAGAGGGCATGGGTATAAGTTGACTTTAATGTGATGATGAAAAAATCTAATTAAGTGGTGAAAAGGAATTGTACTGAGAGCAAAGCAAAGGAGGAGGCAGACATCACATGAAAAGGCACAAAAATCTACTAAAGTAGAGGGAAAGAAGGGAGAGAGAGGAGCATTGTTTGAAACTTACTCTCATTAGATTTGTTTCAAAGAGACAATAACATAATCAGTTAAGTATAAAAATCTAACTTACCCTATAGGAAGTAGGAGGGGAAAGGGAAAAGAAAAGGGAGGTGGTGAATAGAAGTGAGGGAAGAAGTAGTAAGGGTAAAGGGGAAGACAAGGGAGGGGGCTAATAGAAGGGAAGGTAGGCTGAGGGAGGAGGTGGTTGAAAGCAAAACTCTCATGAGATGGGAAAGGGAGAAAGGAGAGAGAAAAGCATAAATGGGGGGGAATAGGATGGAGAAAAAGACATAGTAATCATAATTGTCAATGTGAATGAGATGAACTCTCCCATAAAACAGAAGCGGATAGCAGAGTGGATTAAAAACCATAATCCTACAATATGTTGTTTATAAGAAACACATCTGAAGCAGAGGGATACATACAAAGTAAAGGTAAAAGGCTGGAGCAGAATATATGCTTCAGCTGAAGCAAAAAAAAAAAAGCAAAACAAAAACAACAATGACAACAAAAACAGGGGAAGCAATCCTGATCTCAGACAAAGGAAAAGCAAAAATAGATCCAATTAAAAAAGGTAAGGAAGGAAACTACATCCTGTTAAAAGGTACCATAGACAATAAAGTAGTATCATTACTAAACATATATGCACCAAGTGGTATAGGATCCAGATTCTTAGAGGAAAAGTTAAGGCAGTTACAGGAAGAAATAAACAACAAAATTATACTAGTGGGGGACCTCAACCTCCCCCTCTAAGAACTAGATAAACCTAACTACAAAATAAACAAGAAAGAAGTTAAGGAGATGAATAGAATTTTAGAAAAGTTAGATATGGTTGACCTCTGGAGAAAATTGAATGGGGATAAAAAGGAATATACCCTTTTCTCGGTGGTACATGGCACCTACACAACAATTCACTGCCTATTAAGGTACAAAAACCTTGTGATCCAATGCAGAAAGGCAGAAATATTAAATGCACCCTTTTCAGATCATGATGCAATAAAAATTACATGTAATAAAGGACCATGGAAAGATAGACTCAAATTAATTGGAAATTGAGTAATCTAATCCTAAAGAATGGGTGGGTCAAACAACAAATCATAGAAACAATCAATAACTTCATCCAAGAGAATGACAATAATGAGACAACATACCAAAACTTACGGGATGCAGTGAAAGTGGTTCTTAGGGGAAGTTTTATATCTCTCAATACTTACATGAATAAAATAGAGAAAGGAGATCAATGAATTGGGCCTGCAACTAAAAAAGCTAGAAAAAGAACAAATTAAAAAACCCCAATTAAATACCAAATTAAAAATTCTGAAAACCAAAGGAGAGACTAACAAAATTGAAATTAAGAAAACTACTGAACTAATAAATAAAACTAAGAGCTGATTTTATGAAAAATCCAATAAAATAGATAAACCTTTGGTTAATTTGATTAAAACAAAAAAAGAAAGAAGAAAACCGAATTGCCAGCATCAAAAAAGAAAAGGGTGAATTCACCACAAATGAAGGGGAAATCAAAACAATTATTAGGAGCTATTTTCCCCAACTGTATGCCAATGAATTTGACAATCTTAGTGAAATGGATGAATAGTAACAAAAAAATATAAATTGCCCAGATTAAGGGAAGAGGAAACAAAATACTTAAATAACCCCATCTCAGAAAAAGAAATTGAACAAGCTATCAATGTACTTCCTAAGAAAAAATTTCTAGGGCCAAATGGATTTGCTAGTGAAGTCTATCAAACATTTAAAGGAACAATTAATTCCAGTACTACATAAACTATTTGGGAAAATAAATGAAGGACTCCTACTGAATTTTTTTTTATGATAAAACATGGTGCTGATACCTAAACCAGGGAGAGCCAAAACAGAGAAAGAAAATTATAGACCAATTTCCCTAATTAATATGGATGCAAAAATTTTAAATAAAATATTAGCAAAGAGATTATAGTAACTAATCTTGAGGAAAATACACTATGACTGGGAAGGATTTATACCAGCAATGCAGGCTGGTTAATTATTAGAAAAACTATCAGCATAATTGACCATATCAACAACAAAATTAACAGAGATCATATGATTATCTCAATAGATGCCAAAAAAGCATTTGAGGAAATACAACACCCATTCCTATTAAAAACATAGAGAACATAGAAATAAATGGAGTCTTCCTTAAAATGATAGGTAGCATATATCTAAAACCTTCAATCAGCAATATATGTAATGCAGATAAGCTAGAAGCATTTCCAATAAAATTGGGGGTGAAACAAGGATGTCCATTATCACCACTGTTATTCAATATTGTACTAGAAATGCTAGCTTTAGCAATAAGAAAAGAAAAAAAATTGAAGGAATTGGAATAAGCAAAGAAGTAACAAAGCTATCCCTCTTTGCAGATGCTATGATGGCATGCTTAGAGAATACTAGAGAATCAAGTAAAAAATTACTTGAAATAATAAACAAATTTAGCAAAATTACAGATATAAAATAAACCCACATAAATCACTGGCACGTCTATATATTACTAATAAAGCCCAACAGCAAGAGATAGAAAGAGAAATTCCATTTAAAGTTATTATAAATGTTATAAAATATTTGGGAGTCTACCTGCCAAAACAAACTCAGGAACTATATGAACACAATTACAAAACACTTTTCACACAAATAAAGTCAAATCTAAATAATTGGAAAAACATCAGTTGCTTATGGGTAGGCCAAGCTAACATAATAAAAATGACAATTCTACCTAAATTAATTTACTTATTCAGTGCCATACCAATCAAACTACCAAAAATTATTTTATAGAGCTATAAAAGACAATAACAAAATTCATCTGGAAGAACAAAAGGTCCAGAATATCAAGAGAAATGCAAGGGAAGGGGGCCTAGCTGGGAAACAATTTTTACAACCAGTGTCTCTGATAAATGCCTCATTTCTAAAATATATAGAGAACTGAGTCAAGTTTATAAGAATGCAAGTCATTCCCTAACTGATAAGTCATCAAAGGATATGAATAGGCAGTTTTCAGAGGAAGAAATTAAAACTATCTGTAGTCATATGAAAAAATGCTCTAAATCGCTATTGATTAGAGAAATGTAAATCAAAATGACTCTGAGGTACCACATCACACTTATTCAGATTAGCTAACATGACAAAACAAGAAAATGATAAATGTTGGAGAAGATGTGGGAAAACTGGACACTAATTTAGCATTGTTGGTGGAGTTGTGAACTGATCCAGCCATTCTGGAGAGCAATTTGGAACTCTGTCCTAAGGATTATAAAATTGTGCATACCCTTTGACCAGCAATACCACTTCTAGAGCTGTATCCCCAAGCGATCATAAAAACAGGATATACAAAAATATTTATAGCAGCTCTTTTTGTGTTGGCAAAGAATTGGAAATTGGAAATATTTATAGCAGCTCTTTTTGTGTTGGCAAAGAATTGGAAATTGAGGGTACTCCCATCAATTGGGGAATGGCTGAACAAGTTGTGGTATATGAATGTAATGGTTGTGCTGTAAGAAATGATGAGCACGTGGACTTCAGAAAAACCTGGAAAGACTTGCGTGGTCTGATGCTGAGTGAAGTGAGCAGAACCAGGAAAACATTGTTCACAGTAACAGCCACGTTGTGTGATGACTGACTTTGATAGACTTACCTCTTCTCAGCAATGCAAGGATCTAAGACAACTCCAAAAGACTCATGATGGAAAATGCTAGCCATATCCAGAAAAAGAACTGTGGAGTTTGAATGCCGATGGAAGTATACTATTTGCTTTCCTTTTCTTTTGTTGTTTTGTTTTATTTCTTCTTTCTTGTGGTTCCTTCTATTAGCTCTAATTCTTTTATACATCATGATGAATATGAAAATATGCTTAATATGAATGTATAAGTAGAGCCTATATCAGATTACATGCTGTCTTGGGGAGGGTGGAGGAGAGGAAGGGGGAGAAGATTTAAAACTCAAAATCTTATGGAAGTGATTATTGAAAACAAAAAATAAATAAATTATTAAAGAAAGAAAAGCCCTAAAAATTAGAACCTAACAGAAGAATTCACAACTATATGATGACAGAATGAAATACATATCATCCTTATCATCCTGTCTGCTATTGAAGGTATCTTGAAGATGCTTTCAATAAGCCTACAAAAGATGAGCTTATGCCTAAAACATTTTATTTAATTGCAAAAGTAGTGATTTTATCCACCTGCCTAATAATCAACCAAATATTAAACATAAAAGAACCAAAATTGAATGTAATGAACCAAAATGGAATAACAACTTACCTCTATCTAAACCCCAGCAAATAAAAGAAATGTGAGAATAATCATGATGATGATAATGGTGATGGTGAAAGTAATGGTGATATTAACATGTATATGTCCCCCAAGGCTTGCAAAGAATTTATGTTGATTATGTCATTTGATCTTCACAACAGCCCTGTGAGATTAAGTTCTCTAAGTATTGTTATCTCCATTTTACAAATAAAGCAACTTAGGCTGACAAAGTTTAAGTCTTATAGCTAGTAAGTGTTAAAGCTAAAATGTGAACTTAAGGAACACTGATTTTAGAACTGGAGTGTGGGTGAGGTAGGGTAAGCTAACACATATGTTTAAAATCCAATCTTTAATCATTTGGTTAGGAAATAGCCTGTCATAGCGCAAAAAACACTGGACTTAAAGTCAGAAGACCTAGGTTCAGGTCTTGGTTCTGCCACTTAACAGTCATGTAACCTTGGGCAAGTTACTTTAACTTGCTGATTCTAATTTTCTTGATTTATAAATGTTGGGAGATGATTGTGGAGATGGCAAAACCTGTGATTTTATGTGTCTAGGGAACTGATGGTGAGAAGACTTCTCATATCATTCAATTAGCAAGCTTTCTGAAATTATGGTAGTAGAGAGTTACCCAAGGGTTCTGAGAAGTCAAATGATTTGCCAAGGGTCATATGATGAATATGTCAGAGGTAAGACTTGAACCCAGGTCTCCCTGATTCAGAGGTTGACTTTTTATTCAGTACTATTTGCATTTCCTGCCTCACAAAGGCTGTTGGGAGAATCAAAAGTGATAATGTATATAAAATGCTCTCTAACCCTAAATATAAATTGTTATTATGATTAATGTCAAGTCTTATGGAGATGGTGGGGTTGAATCTTTATTTTTGAATGCTTCTGTCTCCAAGGTTCTAAGTATTAGGAAGCTCTCTATGTGGTAGTATTAGCAGCATTTGGGAGTCCCTACCATATTTGAACATTTTTCAAATGTCTGAGGTTTGGCAAAACCGAAAGCATGGTTTGGAAAAATACTGCCCTCTGTCAATTTCCAAATCACATGTGCTTTAAGGGACATTTATACCGTCTGTTTCAGATTCATTTACATTTAACTCATCAGAATATTGTTTTGTAAACTGTGTTCAGTGTCCAAGAAACTCTTACAGATGGCATTTTTCCCTTGACCTGGTGCATCATGTTTTGTAATGTTGTGAGAAGCTTGTGTTGAAAAATGCTTAGGCTTCCTTCTGGATAGTGTAGACTGTCCATTGCCCTAAGTGGGGTTTAAAAGTTGGCAAAATATACTGTCCTTGGGGCTCATAATTATCATACTTACTCTTTCATGGGAGTTAAGGGTATTCTAGAAGTTATAAAAATAATCTTTTTGGTAATACTAGAACTTATTTTATGAAAATTTTTCAAAGCCATCCTAGTATTGTCATTTTTTATGGTTTTGTTATAAAGGCCTCTGGGAAGTTCATTTCTATTTCCCTGGATGCACAAATTTACCACATACGGGCAAACTTCACATATAAAGTTAGATCTGAGACCTCCAGCAGAGAAATAACTTAATTTTTTTTCTCATCAGGAGGTATCAGTCATTTTAAACCACTATAATTAGATGGGTTAACATTCCATGGTCAGATTGAGAGTGTCTCAATAACTTGTGAAAAATGGTCCACGCATTGCTTTGTGAAATCTGGTAATAATTTGAATGAGAGGGTTTGAATGTTACAATAGGGTCTTTTGTGACAGAAGCCCCCTTAAAAGTGACCTGCTAAAAGCATAGCAGCTGATGATTTCTTGACTTCTTTGTATCAAAATTTCATACTTTAATGGGTGGAGGAAGTGAGAAGAAGAGCTGCTTTTCTGATTCTGACCATGGAGGAGCAATGGATCATCAAAGAAGAAAGAGCAAGAACTTTGTGAAGAAGTGAGCATCTCTGTGCTAGAGACTGACAGGGAAGGGAAAGTGGAGCCCAGTCTCGAGTCCAAGATTCTGGGAGAGTGGATTTCATAGAGTTCAGAGAAAAGATGGGTTAAATTTCATGGTCTAAAAATCTAGATGGGAAGTCAGTCCAAGAGGGATGAGAAGTTAAAAATGCACACAGAAATAATTCTAATGAGGAAAAAAAGGGGAAAGCTGTCAGAAGATATTGGTTCAGATCCACCCTCCCTACAGAATCTTTCCTCCGAGATTTCTTCTGTGTATGTCTTTTATGTTCAGTTGTTTGCATATTATTTTTCTCATTAGAATAGGAACTCCTTGAGGGCAGGCACTATGCTTTTTGCCTTTCTTTGCATGCCTAGTGCTTAACACAGTGTCCACATATAAATGCTTAATAAATGCTTGTTAACTTGTTGACTCAGGAAACTCATCAACTCATATTTAAAAGATGCATATAGGAAAATGAAGCAAGCATTCATTTGAGGATTAATATGAAAGATAATATTCCTCTAAGAGTAGTGTTGTTTGTTGTTTAATTATTTTCAAAATGTTTGACTCTTTGTGACCCTTTTTGGGGCTTTCTTGGCAAAGGTACTAGAGTGATTTGCCATTTCGTTCATTTTACAAACAGGAGAACCGAGGCAAACAGGGCTAAGTGACATGCCCAGGATCATACATCTAGTGTCAGAGGCCAGATTTGAACTCAGATTTTCCTGACTCTGGGCCAGCACTTTATCCACTGTGCTACTTAGCTACCCTAAGAGTAGTATTAGGGGTGACCATACCTGAATGCTAAGGACAATAAAAGAGGTTTTTGTTTAGGGGTCAAGAGGCTGACATATGATGAATGCATATGGTAGATGGGATGACAATTGTAGATGATGGAAAGGTGGAAGGCAATTCAAGTCTTATTTTTCTTCTGTTTTCTCTACTAAAGAGAATGATCTTTGAACTAATAATAGAACAAAAATATTTAATAGAGAGTTGAAACTCAAAATGATTGAGGATACGGTAAGAGAGAATCTAGCTACCCTCAATGATGTCAGACATTATATTGTCAAGACATTAGACAAACCATTTCTCAGGCTATTAAAGAACCTGTTAATGTGATTGCTAATTTGCAATTGGTGCTCCTTGAAAAACTCAGAATGAGAGACATGGTACGGGACTAGAGATGGGCAATCACTATCTTTATTTTAAACAAAGGGAAGAAGATAGGTTTATATAAATATCAGTCAATGAGTCTGGCTTGGTTTCCTCATAAAATTTTAGAATATATCATCAGAGATGGTTTGTGGGCACTTAGGGATCCAGTGACCACTGAGAGTTATCATAGATTCATCATTAAAACTTTTGCAGATTTCAAAACATTTTTACCTACATTATCTCATTTATTTAAATGTTTTAAGTTAACATGCCAGTATTTCAATGGATCTATGATTTGATCAATTCCAATATTCCTTTCAATGTTGCAGATCATAATCCATACCCATCTTGTGTGAAGTCCAGAGAGGTTGTGATTTATCTTGGTAAAATAAGTAGTAAGAATCAAAGGTGGGATTTGAACCCAGGTCCTCTGACTTGAAAGCCACTGATCTTTCAAATATACCACTTAAGTGTTGTTCATTCGCATAATGGAATGGGGAAGGAATGAATTGAGAGGAAAGGATGAGTAACATTAGCACATGGTGCAACTCCACAGTTGGGTGGTTAGAAAACACCTGTCTTTTCTGATTGCTGTTGAGGGGAGAGAGGTGGGGAAGAGTGGGCCATAGAGGATAGCAAAGAGGAGTCTCTACAGATGATTACATGTCACAGCTATGCTTTGACTACTTAACTTTTGAGGGCCATATGTTTGTGGGTTGGCGTTAGTTTTTTGTTTTTGTTTTTTTGTTTTTTGTTTGTTATTTGCACCTGTTCCTTAAACCCATAGGCCATTTTGGGAGGAGATATGGTTTTGACCATATTAAGCTGCCCTCTGTGGATGGGATGGGAGGAGGGATTGCTGATTTTGCTTTGTTTAGGGCTTGACCTAAAGTTTTGGGGTAGATGGATTTGATCCATCCTTGAGGGCCAACTAACTCCCACCAACAGGCAGATGAGCATAGGAGCCATGGGAGTAGCAGTACCCTACAGACTAATGGTCCTGCTTCAGTCTAGCCCTCAAGGCCATCCACTGTGGAGAAGGGGCCAGTCATTCCCACCAATACCCTTATGGCGACATATGCTACGAAAATCAAATCATCACCATCATCTTGACCACCATGTCTCCTTAGAACTTGATGGAGTTATCCCAGGATCCTGAACCCAAGAGTCCTGGGAATAGTAATTCTTCCAGCACAGCACCCAAAACCATCATCCTGGGAAGCAATCCTGTGGACATGTAACCTGGCAACTGCTTTTTCAAATGGTATAGCCACAGCTACTCAAAAGCCAGAAGAGGAGATCCTTACCACCAAAGTCCTCTTTGTTCAGTTGATTCAATTGTGTCTGACTCTTTTGAGGTTTTCTTGGTAGAGATACTGGAGTGGTTTGCTATTTCTTTCTCCAGCTCATTTTACAGATGAGGAACTGGATCAAATAGGGTTAAGTGAGTTGCCCAGGGTAACATAGCTAGTAAGTGTCTAAAGCTGGATTTGAACTCAGGTCTTCTTGATACTAGGCCCACTGTGCTACTTTTGCATTGTCATATGGTTCAACATTGAGAATTGATATGATTTTATTAGTGGAAATGACATTATTAATATCATGATGTTTTGCTGCTGTACCCTAAGGATCATGAGATCTTTCCATCTGATTTGTACTGAAACCTTCCACATGTGCTTTTTTCTGCATTAGAATGTGAGCCCCTTAAGAGCAGGGACTGTCTTACCGTTCTGTTTGTATGCCTAGTGCTTTGCACATAATAAATGCTTCATTCATCCATTTATAATACATGACCTACCCATCTCAATCAATCAGTCAATAAATATTTATTAAGCACCTACTATGTGCCAGGCACTGTGCTAAGCACTGAGGATACAAAAGGAGGCAAAAGACAGTTCTTGTTCTCAAGAAGCTTAGGATCTAATCGCACAAGATTTTTTTTTTTAAAGTGCTGTAAAAACAAATTGTAAAATTTACATGTTAGGCTTTACTGTTATTTGCCCATCTCAGCACTTGGGTGACCATATCTTTTGTCATTGGATTAATCCAGTTTAAGGTTCAAGACTATGTGAAGTCTGTGGGTAGGATCAATCATTTAATAAACATTTATTAAGAACCTGCTATGTACCAGTCACTATGCTAACCACTGGATACAAAAAAAGGCAAAAGAAAGTCTCTGCCCTCTAGAAGCTCATAATCTAATGGATCAATTATCATGCAATTTGGAGCAGGAAGGTTTTAATTTTACAGATGAGGAAACCTAGGTCCAGCTGAGACTGAATGACTTTCTCAAGGTTACACAGATAGTGAGTAGCAGCCAGGATGAGAACCGATCCTTTCCCAGGCTCCCTGATTCACAGGGCACTCCTCTTGCTTGCCCTGAGTCCTCACTAAGTAGTGCCCTGACCCAGCCTTCAGACTAGCTTAGGAGCCTTCAGAAGTTCTCAGCCCAAGGTGGTGGGCTTGGCCCCAGCTCTTGAGACACTTGGAGAATTCTGGGACCTGATCATATCTCTGAAGCAGCAGGGCACTGGGCCGACAAACAGATGGCACCACTGGGGATGTTTGTACAGACCTGTTCTCAATTAGTTTCTCTTTGTTTCACACAGACATTGGGCTAGTGAGGCTGTTTATCAGGGCAACACCTTGTTTTAGCCAGAGGTTATGTAGCAGGGCAGACAAGGCCCAAATTGCCTAACTAGTTACAAGTTACTAATACACACTCCCAGACTAGACCGAGATGATAAGCACATGCCTGGGGGAAGATTCTCTGCTGATAAGCTTATATAAGAAGGAGGTGGGGGACCATAGAGAAGGGACCCACAATCCATAAACACCAGCAGCTTCATCCAGGATCTGGCATGTTCCTAGTCCTTGTGAGAATATGAGAAAATGTGAAAATGGATTATATGCAAATTCAGTGGACTTAAGTGTACTTAAGTGGATCGTAAATGGTTGATCTGGATGATACCTTAGAATCACTGAGTCCCAAAATATTAGCTTTGAAAGTGACCATGAAAATTATAGTTAAGTCTGGCCCCCTAGTTCATTATTGTTGTTGTTGTTATTGTTACAGTTTATTGATGCCTTTTGTTTTTATACTACCTTAATTTCTTTTTTTTTCACTTTATTGAAATTCAAGTTACCACAAATTTATCAAACTCCAGTTATATGAAGAACACTACCTTCATGTAGTTTATACTACCTTATTTTCCAAACATGTTAGTTCCTCTTCCTCCATCTAGACAGTCACCCCTTATACCAATAAAAAAAGAGAGTTAAAAAAAAAACAGTCCAGCAAAACTAATTAATGTATTAGCTGTTTTTCAAAGTATATGTAGTGTTCCACATCCCTAGAACTCTACCCCTGCAAAGAAGGGAAGGAGGTACATTGATGTATTTCTTCTTTGATGCTAAGCTCAATCATTAAATTAAAATTACACAACATTCATTCAGTTTTGATTTTTTTTTGTCTTTCCCATTTGCATTGTTGGAGTTAGTCTGTATATTGTATTCCTGTTTTCCTCCCAAGAGTGTGAAGGAGCAATATCCTATATCCATCCCACCTCACTCCTGCCCATGCTAGTTGGACTAGGTTTTCCTTAAAAGGTATTTAAACTATCCTTGGGACATGATTGGCCCAGGAAACTAAAGGCTCAGGCTACTAACATCAGTTCCTGGTCACCTGAGTATAAGGAACCATAAGGAGCTTTCTGATGCTTAGCTGGAGGACAGCAATGGGCAGAGGCAGGGGAGTTTTGTTCAGCAGAATGGCCTTGAGCTCCATGCTATGCATGCATGCATATCCTTGTGGACTATCCTTAATTTGCTGTAGTTAGGTAAATCTCTGTCTCTGCCTCTGTCTCTGTCTCTGTCTCTGTCTCTGTCTCTTTCTCTCTCTCTTTTACTGGTGAATGGTTAATAAGTATCTCATTTTGCTCCAATAATGACTATAAACTACTAGGAGACTGGCTTGATTCAGGCTCAGACCAGAACAATTGGTTCATGTGTCTTCCTCTGAGTCTCTGTATTTTTGACATTTATCGTTTTTTATGGCACAGCAATATCACAGTACATGCATGTACCCTAATTTGTTTAGCCATTCCCATATCAATTAGCTCTTCTCATCAATTCCTTCTCAAAACCAAGATGTAGGATCATAGTGTAAAGAGACTCCACTCTAGCTTATGTTGAGTAACCAAAATGTTCTGGTAGAATGATATATTATATGTATGTAAGTATATATGTATATGTATACCTATATATATACATATACACATAAACATGCCCCACATACCATATGCACATATATATACACAATGTACACACATATCCACATATACATACACATACACATACGTACATACACACACACATGCACACACACACAGATATATATACACCCCCACACACACACACACACATATATTATAGAGAGCAAAGTCAGGAAGACCTAGGTTCAAATCGCACTTCTGACACACACTGGGTGTGTGACTGTGGGCAAGTCAATTAATTTCTCAATGCCCTAGGAAGACTGTAAGTTGCAGAGAAGGTGCCAACCTGCATTGGTAGAGGGAAATTCCTTACTCAGGAGTTCCCTATCCCAATGAAATCTCAGGTCCAGACGTTATCTTTTCCTATTAAATCCTCATCTTTGCTGGCTAAGTCATAACCAGGCAAGGTGCACAATAATAACAAAAGAGTTCTGTAGCTCAGGGTTCCCCAGTTATTAACTTCAACATTCTTCTATTGGTCATATGCAAATGAGCAGCTGGGAAGAAAGGCACTTCAACAGTCTTTGTCCTGGTTTTAAGTGTATTGTCTTTGTGGGTTGTTTCTTTCTTTTTTTAATTTTTTTTTTAATTCTGAACTTAACAAGCAACAACTAAAATGAGCACTTTCCTATATACAGTAGAATGGAAAGAGAGGGTTGCACATAAAAATATAAATGTCTAGTTCATATATATATATAGTTTTCTTTTCTTTTAAAGTATATAATAAATTCAACATGTTACTTTCAAAGCTGTCCTGTCTGTGATTCCTTTGTTTCTCATCTGTGTGTTTGAAAACATGTTTCAATAAGCCTCTTCTCTGCTTTTCTCTTCTTCCTTTTTCACTCCTCTCTCTCCTCCTCTCCTTTCTTTTCCCCTCCTCTTCTCCCCTCCCATCTTCTCTTGCCCTCCTCTTTCCTTTCCCCTTTTCCTCCTCTCCTCCTTTTCTCCTCCCGTTCCCTCTCCCACTTCAAACTTGTTTGCTTTACAATATTGTTGTTACTGTATAAATTATTCTCCTGGTTCATAAAAGTTTCTCTCAAAGCATCCCTTTTTCTTGTAGTACAATAATATTCCATTGTATTAATATGCACTGATTTGTTTAACCATTCCAAACTGATGAGAATGATTTTGGTTTTAAATTCTTTACTACTACAAAAGGGCTACAATAAATATTTTTGTACATATAGGCTTCTCCCACTTTCTTGATCTCTTTGGCATATGGACCTAGCAATAGTATTGCTAATATTTGGGACATTGAACCATTAGGGACTTTTGGGGTAGAGTTCTAATTGCTTTCTAGACTGTCTGGACCAGTTCGCATATTTACCAACAGTTCATTAGTGTGTCCTTGCTGCAGCCCTTCCAAAAATTATTTCCCTTTTTTGTCATCTCTTCCAGACTGATTAAGGTGAGGTAATGCTTTTCAATGTTAGTTTAGTTTGCATTTCTCTGTCTGTGGTTTGGAGCATTTTTTTCATGTAATTTTGATAGCTTGAATTTCTTCCTTTGAAACTTCACTGTTCATATTCTTTGACTCTTTGACTACCTTTTAAGGAATGGCTCTATGGGACAGGTTCTTGTGTTGTTGCTTTTTACAAGTCTTATTTTTTTGTCCATGTCAGCAAAATTGTCAAATGTGAAACAGCAAAACTTTACAGTGGAATAATTGATCTAGATCTGTAAGGGGCCCTAGAGGTTTAGTCCAGCCCCTTAATTTTAGAGGCAAGGAAATTAGGTCAGAGAGGTTAGGTGATTCCTTCAAGGTCACATAGATAGTAAGTATTAGCATTCAAACTGTGAGCTAGGTGGTGCCGTGGATAAAGTACAGGCCTAGAATCAGGAAGACCTGACTTCAAATTCAGCATCAGACACTTATTAGTTGTAGGAGAAATCACTTAATCTCTGGTTTTCTCACCTGTAAAATGGGGATAAAAATAGCATCTGCTTTACAGGGTTGTTGTGAGGATCAAAGGAGATAATTGTAAAATGCTTAGCACAATGTCAGGCACATGGTAGATGCTTAATAAATGCTTGTTCCCTTCCCTCTTCCATTTCTCCCTGTGACTCAAATTTAGCATTCTTTCCATTTTCTATCTTAACCTCCATTCACCCTTCAGTCTCTGTTCCATTTGGAATAAACGTTATTTAATGGTAGAGATAAATTACATTTGGGGTCTTAAAAGTAGAGAGAGTATTTTATGTATATATATATATGTATACACACACACACATATATACACACATATGTATATGTATATTTATATATGTATGTATATATCATATACACACATATACATATAGTTACATTCCACTACAATAAAGCAAGTCACACAAATTTTTTGGTTTCCCAGTGCATGTAAAAGCTATGTTTACCCTATACATTATATATATTTATTTATATACTGTCTATTAAGTGTGCAATAGTGTTATGGCTAAAAAGTATACATAACTTAATTAAAAATACTTTATTTCCAAAAAATACTAACCATAATCTGAATCTTCAGTGAGTTATAATCTTTTTGCTGGTGGAGGGTCTTACCTTGATATTGATGGCCGCTAACTGATCATGATGGTGGTTGCTGAAGGTTGGGGGTGGCTGTGTCAATTTCTTAAAATAAGACAGAAATGAAGTTTGTCCATTGATTGACTCTTCCTTTCACTTGAAAACTTAGAGACCAGTGTAGGGTTATTAATTGGACTAATTTCAATATTGTTGTGTCTTGGGGAATAGGCAGGCTTAAGGAGAGGGAAAGAGATGGAGAGGTCAAGTGGAGCAGTCAGAACATACACAACATTCATCAATTAAATTTTCTGTCTTATATGGGCACAAAACAATTACAATAGTAACATCAAAGATCATTGATCACAGATCACCTTAACAAATATATAATATTGAAAAAGTTTGAAAAATAGGGAGAATTACCAAAATGTAACACACAGCACATGCCATTGGAAAAATGGCTTGCTCAACAAAGGGTTGCCACAAACCTTCAATTTGTAAAAAGAACAAAATCAAAAACAACACAGTATTTGTGAAGTGTAATAAAATGAGGTATGCCTGCATGTATGTATGTATATATGTATAAATGAGTGTGTGTATGTGTGTATGTAGGTATGTACATAAAAGCAATTCTAAAAGATAAGAAGGTAGATTGAAATTATAATTAACCATGATTCTAAAAGTCTGATTATGAGGAATGATGCCTACTTCAAGGCAGAGGGATTTTTGGATATGACCAATGTAGGAGTTAGCGTTGTTTTACTACGATTGTTTGATTTCTTTTCTTTTCTTTCTTTTTTTTTTAAAACCTCAATGTTGAGAGGGGAGTAGAAGAAATATGCTTAAAAATTAAATATGTGTATGTATATATATATGTATATATACAGGACACATAAGAAAATAAAATTACTTAAAAGATACATTAATGGGGGGGAAGCATTAATATTTCAGTGAGTATAAGCATACTCTGTCTTCCCTGATACAGATTCAGCTGTTTCCAATGTGCAAACCATATTGAGCAGTGACTGGGAGTTAGCCCCAGCTTTATCTCATGCCAAAGATTGAGGTTCATGGAGTTAACCCTAAATATTAGGGCTCAAGAAAAGGAATCACTGTCTTTGCTCCAAGTTGGTCAAAGTGAGAAATGTGCCATTAATGTGAACTCAGAGCCATCTGTATACCATGTACCTTGGACTCTTGCCTGACCTTTGACCATGTGTGCCTGTTTTTCCCTTTAGATCTCAATGCTCCCATGTGGCCAATCCACATTTTTGGACCCAGGCATGTCTTCTGACTTTGTTGCTTCATGATAACTAACCCTTTGATGTCTTCTGACCCTCTGGTTGTTTCAGGTCTGTTTTATGGATGAGGCAAAAAGAAAACTCTTAAAAGTAAAAAAGTAGGAAGCAGAAGGAACCCAGCTTTGTAGAGCTTTTGAGTGATTAGGATGGTGATCCTTGGTTTCCTTCAAGATTCAGCTTAAGCATCACCTTCTTCAAGAAACTTTTCCTGATCCCTCCACCGGTTCCCTCCTTCCCAAAACTACCTTGTATTTATTTTGCACATATTCTGCATGTACTTTTTAATGTAAATGCTGTCTCCCTTGTTAGACTGTAAGATCCAAGAGAGCTGAGAGTATTTTGTTTTTGTCTTTGTTTACCCAGTGCTTAGTATAATTCATGGCAAAGAGCAGAAACTTAATAAATGTTTATTGATTCATTAATACATATTAGGTTCTCATAATTCTATGGGTTTTTTTAAGGAGTTTGCAGAAACACTTTTCTTATAACATCTCCTTGAGGTTTGGGGAAACTGAGGTTTCAGTGAGGCCAAATAACTTGCCTATGGCTTCTAAGTCAGGACTAAGATGCTAATCTTGTGATTCCAAGTCCAAATCTTCCACCATGACAGGTTGAAGGAAAAGGCTTTTTTTTTTTTTTTTTTTTTACTGTGCAAGATAAATTTTGACTCAACATAAGGAAACTACAGGGAAGGAGTGCCAAAGTCAGCCAGTCTGAGAACTATATTGATATTTGCAATGATTTGAAAGACTTTGTGGAAGACCTCTAGCATTTTGAGTGGATTCTCTCTGGAGGATATACAGGAGGGCAAGGACAAGATGAATGAGAACGGATCAGATGCTAGGGACAGTTGTGATATGTACTGGTAGGAGGAGTACTCTTATGAAATTGTGATTTCACTGATATATTGAAGTATAAATCTATGGAAGAAGTTCCTAACATCTAGAGCTCTCCAAGACTGAATGGGGTCTGTTTCAAGGTAGTGAGCTCCCTGTCAATGGAGATGTTGAAGCAGAGTCTGGATAATGTTAGGGACCCTGTGGAGGAGATTCCTGAATTGAGGAAGAGGGTGGACTAGATGATTTTTATGGCCAGGTCTATTTCTAAGACAGATTCTGCTCAGGGCTACTAAAGACACCAGATGTTTAGATAATAGAGATCCAGTATGTGAAAACATTTCAAAACTCAGAAAAGTGTTTCCATATTTCCATAGGCAAGGATTCATCATCATTATTATTCCTAGAGGGTGATACATGTAGATACAATAGAAAATGAGGGCATCTTTGAAATCCTTTAGATTTTCCCATGATTTTCTTTGCTTCTGATTTGTCTTGAATTGTGCTGGTATAGTCTGATCTGTTGGGAAAACAGAGAATGCAAGAGTTCGAGTTCATGAGAGATAACCAAACACCGAGGCCAAAGTGCAGACTGGCATTGGGCATTGTATATTTGCGCTGCACAAATTAAATGGATATCCCTCTGCTAATCACAGTGGCTGATGTGTGTTTAATTGGCTTCTTAATTAAACATGCTGTGCTAGGAGTAGATGTATTGATATGGTCTAAATAGCTTTGTTGAAAATTGAGTGTGTGTTCTAACAGTAGCGGGGCTATTTGTCTCACTGACTAGGAGAGGAGCTGTTACAAGAGTTCAGACAAATGCATTCTCTATATCCTTATGCACTTGGGAGAGGGAGCAACTGTGACTTTGGGCTTCAGTTTCATCGTCTGTAAAATGGGGCGATGGTATCTGCAACCCCTGCTTCAGAGAAACTTTGGAAGGATACTAGGAGAAAATGGATATCATATACTTGGTTATCATAAATCGCGGTATCTCTGTTCCTACGAAATACTTCTAGATTCCCTGGTCAAGGCAACCATGAATGACTGTGTGGTTTATGGTGGGGTTAGATTCAGTCAGCAGAAAACTTTTATTCATGGAATCATATAAGCAGCATGACAAAGTAGAGTTTTTCTGGGTTTGGATTCAGGAGACCTGGGTTCAAATACTGAATGAGACACTTGACACTTGTCACTTAAACTGTCAGAGACTCAGTTTCCTCATCTGCAAAATGTGGTTAATAACGTTTGCTCTGCTGTGAGGAAAGCACTCTCAACCTTAATATATTATAGAAATGTGAGGCATTATTATAGAACATCAAATGATAAACAAGGTAATTTAATCTCCTTTCCCTGGATGAAGAATCTGCTAGCCAGTGTGCCTGGCAAGTCATCATCTGGCCTTTCTTGGACCACTTCAGTCATAGGGAGCTTACTTCCTCTGTCCTGTTTCTGGGTACCTCTTATTATCAGGAAGTCCTTCCTTGCTTCGGAGTGAAGTCTGCTTCCCTCTGACCTCTGCCCACTAGCCCCTCATTCTGCCTCTGGGGCCCTGCAAAATAAATCTAATTCATCTTCTCCATAGCAGCCCTTTAAGTTCTTGAAGACAGCTATCATGCTCACTGCCCCCCTCCCCCATCTTCTGTTCCCCAGGCAAAACATCACCAATTCTTGCCACCATAGTGCTTCTTGATTCTAGATATCTATAGTTTGATTTACTCTGTTTTTAATAGCAGCTCTCGGAAGATAACAAAGGAAAGAACATTGCTCACAGAAATGTTTGAGGCCCTGTGCAACAGATGGCAACTGTTGATCATGTAATTCTGTATTCAATTAGACATTTTCAAATGAAGATAATTGAAAAATCAGAGACTGCTCATCTGGAGGGTTGCACTATCTATTCAACATCCCTTCGGTTCTATTTGAATCCAGTGGCTGAAAATTCCTTCTAGTAGTCAGAGGTGTACAACATGTGCCAGTAATGGCTACACCTGTTGGTAGAGTGTGTAGTGCTGTCTGTGTTCTGTATTTTGAGGGATGCCAGGAAGATCCCTTTCTTACCCAAATATTTTTCCCACTACTTTTCACAATAGCTGAGACTCCACCATTAGAGATTAATTTCTTTACATTTTCAGCTTTGGGGACATATTAATGACTCCAATAAAATACAAATACTCTTGAGAAGTACCACAGGTTAAGTCCTTGGCAGCTAATGCTCTCATGGGGATTAATTTGTCAGAGCACTCTATCACCATTACAGCCAATGGAGAACAGTGTTCTATAGGAATGGGACATAGCAGCAATACCTGAGGAAGTGAGGGAATCACAAATGCTGGTAGGAAACTTTGGAAGGAGAAGTAGGATGACACATCAGAGTCCTCTTCAAGAACGAAGGACAAACAACAACAGCAATGAGGGAGGAAGAAAGCTCTATATCATCATTGTTCGTGTTCTAAAAGAGGAAGGATGAGCGTGTGTTATAAAGGATTGGCCTCACTGACGTCTAAAATCAGTGTCAACTCTATGATGCTGTGACAAACTTGACCAACTTTTCAGTTTTGTCCAGGAGTAATCTAGCTACTAGTTGACTTACTGAGGAATCCTTATAGAGGTAAGACAAACGGTTGCCATTGTCTGATAATAATGCCATAAAAATAGCAGCTTTGATTCACTTGGTGTATTATGGTAACAAAATGATTTCACATTCATTATCTCATTTGTTTCCCACTGAAATTGGTAATACAAGTCTTATTATCAGTATTTTAGAGTCTGGGAAACTGAGGTTCAGAGAAGGTGAGTGACTTCATCATGATCATGTAGTTAGAGCTAGTACCTGCATCTAAGTCTTCTGACTCCAGGGTCTGTGCTCCTTTTGATACACTCTCTTGCCTCTCAGAGTGACCTTGGGCTTGCCTAAAGCATTTAAATTCACCAGGTTGGTGGGCTCAGCAACAATGCTTAGGAGATGGGGCAGAGGCAAAATTGCCAAGTAGTTGTGATTCATTCATAAGGGTAGCCCTTCAAATCATTAAATATAATCCCCAGAATCTTCTCTTTAGATTCAACGTGCCCAGTTTCTTCAGCTGATTCACATATGGCATCTTCTTCTCTCAATTGGCACCAGTTTGTGAATGTTTTTCCCAAAACATGGTGCTCTTAACTGAAGACAATTCTGCAAATGTACTGTAACCAGGGAAGAGTACAACAGGATTGTTACCTCCCTCAGTCTAGACACTACATTTATATAAATATCACCCACAGTGATAATTTCATAATTTCTTTTCACAACATTCCTATGATGGAGATATTATGGATAGCATTATTTCAATTGCATAGAGAGAGGAAGTGACTTCTCAAGGTCAATTAGTTTTAGAATCTCCAGTCCAGATTTGGTGGGTTCTGAGTTGAGGTTGGAAAAGGTTGGTTAGATCTAGATTATAGAGAGACTTGAGTAAGCAATTATAGAGTTTTGGAGTCATTTAGGCGGCAGACTTTAAAGAAAATTTTTGACTTAATTCTACTAGGCTACTTGTTAGTATTGGACCTATTTTCTTTCTGTTTCTATGCATGAGTCTTGGATCCCAATAATTGTTCTGGAATACAAGAATATTGATTTGATCTTTAATTATATTGTTTCCCCTTCTCCTTATCATGTTGGAATTGGCTCTCTTTCCTGTCACTTCCTATAAATGGGTCACATGCAGGATCTGACAGGATTCTGTGGAATATCTGTTTCTATTCATTGGGCAATTTCTATTCTTATTGCATTACTATTTGTAAAGTATGTATTGAATATTTCTGCCTTTTTACATTTGTGATATATATCTGTGCCCCAGTACAAGGTCAAAAAGTTCCATGTGATATGGAGAAATATATGTACATATATATATATATATAAAATATATATATATACATATATACATATATAGTCTTTTGTTGTCCCATTTAGAAGTTACCATAAGTCTTTTAACTCTAGGTTCTCCAGACATTTGTTCATTTCCATATTTTTCCATTTGTTTGTTTTTATGTTTGACTTATCCAAAACTTAAAGAGGGATACTGAAGTCTTCTGTCACTATTATATTAAGGTCCATGTCTTTTTGAAGCTCAGATTATATTTCCTTTATGAATTTGTATATTAAGACATGTGAAGTGTATAAGTTTATTACTGATATTTGTTCACTAACTATGGTTTCTTTAAGCATAAAGCATTTCCTTGTTTATCCTTTTTTAATTTTTTGAATGTTTTTTTTTGCTTTGCCTGATAGAATGATGGCAACACCTATTTTTTTTTTAATTCACTTGATGCATAGTAAATTTTTTCCCTCATCTCCTCAGTTTTATTTTGTTTAAGTCTTTCTTTTTAAAAATGTGTTCTTCAGGCAGCTAGGTGATGCAGTGGATAGAGCACTGGTCCTGGAGTCAGGAGGACCTGAGTTCAAATCTGGTCTCATACCAAACACTTATCACTTACCAGCTATGTGGTCCTAGGCAAGTCACTTAACCCCAATTGCCTAAAAAAATGTGTTTCTTGCAAGCAATGGATTATAGAATTTTGTTTTCTTATCCAATCTGTCATTTTGTTTTGTTTTATTGGATATCCCTTTGGGAACAAGATAACTCAGCTCAACCAAGACAGAGTTTCCTAGATGTCACCCAAGGAAAATTTTTATGAAGCCTCTAGCGTAGCAATCTGGGAACAGGCACATGATGGAGACTGCCAGCTCCTCTCATGTCTTCCCAGAGTCTTTTCCTTCAGCAACCTAAAGTGGGTTGACCTGTTCCATTTTCTCTCTCCAAGTTGGAAGTCAGGAGCACCCAAAGTGACTTGACATTTGAACAAGACTTGAAACTTGATGGGTCCCCAAAGAAGACCATTCACATTTAAAGTTATGAATTAGGTTCATATTTTCCTCCATCTCTAAAATTGAGATTTCTTTCAATGCATGATTCTTTCCCCCTCCTCTTCTGCCATAAACACAGTATTATGTTACTTTAGTTACTTTATTTTTTAAGGTGGTCCTATTCCCGCTGGTCTCTTTCCCTCACCCCTAATACCCTTTTTTCTCATTTGTTACCCCTTCCATTTTAGGATTTTGTTTATCAGCCCCTCTCTTTAGCTTTTACCTAATAAATATTTCTTCCCTCTCTTTTTTTTCTGTCAGTTTGTTAGGCAGATTTCCCTCTTCCTCTCTTTTCCTTCAGTTGGTTCTGGTCACTAGATTTTTTATTTCATATTTTTGTACCACTTTCCAAAAAAAGATTTCTCTCACTCCCTTCATTATCCATGTACTGTTTCTGTTTATTCAAGATGCTTATTCTCTGATTCGTGATCTTTATAATCATCTGATCTCTCTCTCTTTTCTCTGAATTCTTCATACAATCAAAACTTCCAAGGTATCCAATCTAGGATCTTCTCTCTAGGTGACTTCTGTTATTGTTTTGTAGGGCTTAACCCATGGATTCCCTTTTTCCATTGTGCTTCATTGTTAGAACAATGCCAATTATTGCAGGTGTTAGAAAGGACACTGCCCCATGGTAGGGAAATGATTTATAGCTTGTCTTGTTGACCTGTTCCCCCTACATTTTCCTGGAAATCTCCTCCCTGTGTCCATACTCTCTCACTCCTCCAGGTACCAGTTGCTGCTAGGGGTTCCAACTTCTCCTCTCCCAGGACAAATAGACTTTATAGGCACTAAAACCCCCAGACTTCATTTGGGGTAAAGTCTTCACCTCCCTTCACTCAAAGGACCCTTCATCATTGGACCCCGTTCTCACCTCCAAAGTGAGGCTTCCTTCCTTTCCACCTTTCTCCTCCTGCATGCTTCTGTAGGTTCTTCTGTTTCTGAGATGTAAGAGGTCATTTCCTCATTGCAGCCCTTTATATAACACCAGCACATCATTCATTCCTCTCTATCTACTCATTCCAACTCCCCATTTTCATATATCCTACCATGTTATAATATAGTTCCATAAAAGAAGAATTCACCTGTAGTCAGGGTATCACCAAGTTCTATTCATAGTGCCTCCTGGCCACCTTTTCAATGTTACCTCCACCAGATTTTCACCTTCACCTTATATCCTTGCGTGCTGTTGTCACTCTGTTACTATTGCCCTCTGCATTTATTCACTCCTCCTGCATTTCTTTTGGCTGGGGCATTCAATAAGCAAATAATGTCATCTGTTCTAGTTTTCTTTCTAAAAATATTCCATACTCTTCTTTATTATTGAATATCTGTCTTTTATTTTGTATTGTTAAACCGGATTTGCAGGATAGGTCACCCTGGGCGGTAGCCTGAGCTCCAATGTTCTTTGGAACACATTATTCCATTCCCTCCTCCTTTTTCTGGTGAGTGCAGAAGAGTCTTGAATTATTCAATTGTCCTTTCCTTTTATTTGAAGATCTTTCCCCTGGCAGCTTATTTCTGAATTAAATTGTTAAATTTAACCACTATGTATCTTGGAGTTTGCAAGATAGTAAGGGTTGTTGTTTTCCTGGAAGCAATCTGAATTCTTTCAGTTGTAATTTCCTTTTCTACATTCAGAAGCTCTGGGCAGTTCTCTTTCATTATTTCCTTTGTAACCTTGTCACAAACCCATTGGTATGTGGTTCTGTCCTTACTGGTAGAGATGAGTGCCTTGCCCTGTGTGAAAGACAGGGTCGAGTTGCTGAGAGGTGAGAAATCTGCAGACTTTACCAGGTCCCTTTGGGACTCTTCAGGAACAGTTTTCTTTGGGGACCCTTCAAGTTTCAAGTCTTGTTCAAATATCAAGTCACTTTGGGTGCTCCTGGCTTCCGACTTGGAGAGAGAAGATGGTATAGGTTGCTGAAGGAAAAGACTCTGGGAAAACATGAGAGGAGCTGGCAGTCTCCATCATGTTCCTATTCCCAGATTGCTACTCTAGAGGCTTCATAAAAATTTCCCTTGGGTGAGATCTAGGAAACTCTGTCTTGGTTGAGCTGAGTTATCTTGTTCCCGAAGGGAGAGCTCATTCATTCTGTATTGACTGGTACATTTCCTGTGAATACCTTCTCTGATTTCTATATTGTATTGATTTGGATAAATAGGTTTCTTTGCTGTTTGTTTGTGTGTTTGGTAGGAAAGAGGTTAAGCCTTGAATCCAGAGCTTGGGGTTCCCCTTCCCCCTAGAAATGACAAAGCAAACACAAACTAGATAGAACTCTATTAAATCTCCTATACTAACAAGGTTTAAAGGAACAAATAGATATAATTCTAGCCTGGGACCTCCTCTGTGAGAAAAAACAGAGTGGCCTTGGCCCCAACTTCCTGCTTCCCCTCCTGGTAGGAATAAAAGCTTCCGTGGAGAAGGGGGGGAAGAGAAGAGGTTAGAAATATCCGTTTCCTTCAAAATCACACAACTAAAAACCCTCATAACATGTAGGCCTCCATTGCCACAGGTGGGTCTCACTACATATGTAGGACCCCTCTTCCCTGAATCTTCATTGTAGTGTTAAGGTTTTTTGTATTGTCCTGTTCCCCTGGGAGACCTATGATCCTTAGGTTGTCTCTAAACCAGGGGTGGAGAACCTGTGGCTTCAAGGCCACTTGTGGCCTTCTAGGTCCTTGGTTGTGGCCTTTTGACTGACTCCAAGTTTTAGAGAACAAATCCTTTTATTAAGGGGGTTTGCTCTGTGAAGTTTGGATTAGCATCTAAACATCCTGCTTTTGAGATCCTTGTATTTTGCTTAGTAGTGAGCTTATTTTCTTTAAATGTTTTTGTGTTTTGTTTCTCTTCTTCTAGCTTGTCCTTCACTTCTGTGTATTTGCATTCTCAATCTATTGTTCTTCTTTTTTTTCCCCTTTGGTGAGGCTTGCCATTATGTATTCAAGTTTTTTTTTATTCTGCTCATTATTTTTGCTGTATAAGATATAACTTCTGCTCTCATAATTATCGTTTCTCTTTTAAACCACTCAGGAACAGTGTGTTACGATTCCATGTTCTCAAATTCCACAGGGTCTTCTGTATCGTCATATATTGGATCATTTCCCTTCATTTTGCACTATTTGTTCACAGATGCCTGAACTTTATTAGCTTTGGAGGCCATAATTCCTTCTGTTGTTGCTATTTCAATTTTTCCTGTTGGTTTGCCTGTTTATGTTACAAAATCTTTGTGATTTCCTCTTCCTGAAATCTTTGGTATTTTCAGTCTTTCTCTTCCCCTGCCACCCCCACCTTATTACTCACTTCCTGACTCCCTCCCTTCTGATCGTGATTTCATTGGGGGCTGGATCTCTTTCAAGGTACCACAGCTTTCTCCCACAATAGACAATTCACATGTGAGTTCACCAGCCTAGTTCTCTGTCCCAAGTGACTTTTGAATGGTCAGAACTGGCCCCAGCTGGATGACACACTCTTTTCCTCAGGCTTGGTAGAGTAATACATAGTTCCCCACATACACTGTGTCCTGTCCTGGTGATTTGTCCCACTTCCTCTATTTTTTAGTTTTCTGCTCTGGTACCAACAGTACCAAGCCTGTTTTTCCTGGCACTGGCACTTCAGAGCTTTGCAGCTTTGATGCTTCTGGGTTGTAGCCCTCAGAAGACTTTTGCTCCTGAAAGACTGTAGCCAAGCTGGTTATTTAGGTCCAAGTAAAATATCTTTCACATCCTTGAGTGGGAGGGGGTCTCTATAGCACTGTAAAGAAGGAGGGGAGAACAGGGTGCAGGGGTGGATTTGATATTAGCCTGTGTGGTGCCCTTGGGTCTGCCAGCAAGGCCTTGCTGTTAGTAGCATGAGAGGTAGGGAAGAGGTACTGAGTGAGCTCAGGATCAGTGAGCATCAGTTCCTATTTTTATAAACCTTATTTTTGATTTTGGGTGTCCTAGACTGTAGAAACAACTGAAGTTGCTTTATTTTTGGTACATAATTTCTGTTTTGGAGAGGTTTGAGAGGTCATGGGGATCAAAGAAAATTTCTAGTCCACCATCTTATTGCTCACATGACCTGGAAATCCCTTCTGAATTCCCTTCTATTCTCTTCTTCTTCTTCTTTTTTTTTTTTAATTAGGCAATTGGGGTTAAGTGACTTGCCCAGGGTCATACAGCTAGTAGGTGTCAACTGTCTGGGCTGAGGTAGGATTTGAACTCAGGTCCTCCTGACTCCAGGGCCAGTGCTCTATCCACTACGCCACCAAGCTGGCCCTCCTTCTGCTCTCTTCTTTGTAGTTTTAAAAACTTTTTAATTTATGCAAATACTTTTGAGGCCCAAAACTTTTCTTCTTTTGTTTTACATTACAATTTCTATACCCCAACTCTTACCCTTACAACCCTTCTCCCCCTCCCCACCTCCAGAAGCCATCCCTTGTAACAAATGAGTATAGTCAAGGAAAACAAATTCATAATGTCTGTGTCTGATAATATATGTCTCAGTCTTCACCCTTATTCCATCCCCTCTCTGTTATGACTAGGGAAGCAGGCTTCATCATCCCTCTTCTGAAGCCATGATTGGTCATTGCATCGATCAGAGTACTTATGTTTTTCAAAGTTGTTTCCCTTTATATTACTGAATTATTGTTTAAATTGTTCTCCTGGTTCCAATCACTTCACTCTGAATCATTTCATCCATATTTTTCCTAGGTTTCTTGGAATTTATCATTTTCATCATCTCTTACAGCACAATAATATTTTTTACATGTCTATACCATAATTTGTTCTGCAATTCCCCACTTGATGGGCACCCATTTTTTCTAGTTACTAGCATCTCCTTAATAAGCCAGAATAGATGCCATAGTATAATGTACAGCACAGAAAATATGATTATTGCCTGATTGCATAAGCTGAGGCCATAGCAGAAGGTACCAGTCTTGGATACCAAGTTCATTTCTGGTTTCAGCAGAGCTAATAGACAAGTTGTTCCTTGCTGTAAGACACAGTGTTTTCATGCCTAGGCCAATTCATTGCAGGCCTGAATCAAATAAGTTGTTTCTCAAGGTGGGCTCATCCCCTGGGCAACTCTGCTAGAGCTGCTGCTGGACTCTGTCAATGGCCTTCAGGAGCCTCTCCCAACTTTTCAAAGCTCAGGAGGTTGTAGCTTGGCATATTCTATCTCCACTGTTCCTTTACCTCACATCAGGAGAGAATAAACACAACAGGATCAAAAGAAATAGCAGGGTCATGTGTTCATGATGACATGGTGGCCTGGGAAGGGAGTTAAGGTAGCATAAGTCATTGCCATTCCCTTGTCTAGAGGATTATAACATTTATTCTTCCTTACATAAAAGCCACAAGGGAAGGAAATCTTTTTTTTTTCCTTTCTCTTTGCTTCTCTGTTACAAGGGATAGTTGGGCAGAGGAAGGGAAGGGACACATGTGGAAACCAAATGACTTAAAAACAAAAGATATTAATATTAAAAAACATCAACTTAGAGATGTGGTATCTTCCTAGGGCATATGTTCAGGATGTGATTGAGAGTCTCCTGATATTGGCATCAATACCTCCTGATAATAAAGATCATTATTCACTTCTGGTGATTCATGAGAAGGAAAATGATACCACCAGAGTGAACCAAGAAATCATTGTCAAGGATTATCATGGTCTGTATATAAAAAAAAAAGGAAGAACTTCGGAGCATAGATAGTGTTTTCATCACTATTGTGAACCAAAAGAAAGGGATTAAGAAAAACAGATTTGGGAAAGGATAGTCTGGTAAAGAATATGGTATCTGGGAATCTGGTTTGGATTTTTGGACCATAGCTTAAAAGATGGGCCCTTGACAAGGGATGGATTACTACTAAAGAGGGCCACTACACACACATAAATATGTACATATATATGTATATGTATATATGTATAACAGTGTGTATATGTGATGTAGCATTGCACATTAAGGAAAAATGGACTGCTTTGGGATGTGATGGTTCCCCTTCAGCAAATTGTTTGACCCATTGTTGAAAATGCTTTGGTGTAGATCCTTGTTTAAGGACTGGCTTTGCTAGATGGCCTCTGAGTTGTGATTTTTTTCTCCCTTCCACCTATCACATTTTTAGGTTCTGAGGTCTATACTGCTGTCATGCACTAAAGGAAATCATAGGATTTATATCCTGAGGGAAACTTAGGGAATTCTCTTCTTTTGTGAGCGGGCACGCTGAGGCCCTGTGAAATAAAGAGACTTGTCCAAGGTCACACAGCAAGTAGCAGTGCTGGGTTTTGGGTTGAAATTGTCTGACTAATCCAGTCCTTTTTATACTGTGCTGTGCACAGTATATGCACTGTGCTGACTCCTGATATTCTCTTGGATGTCTATGAAGGGGAAGAGAGGAAACTTAGAAAAGAAGGAAGAAAAATGGGAGTGGTCTGAATATACATACAGTAACAAAAACAAAGAAAGTAGGGTGCAGAATAAACACAAAGCAGAAATACATGTTCCTTCCCAATAAAGCATTATTAAAGAGACTAATTTTCCCCTAAAATATTTTTTTACAAACAGTTGTTATATTTTTTTTCAGGGAACAAGTCAAGGAGAATAGATGTGGAGTTCAAATTATAGAATTTTATGGAATACTTGGAAACAATTGATTCTATTTGCTTTTTGTTTTCCTAGAATTCACACTGATCAGATGAATAATCCAACATTCAATCATTCGACTTTCCTAAAACTAGTGTTAAAATGAACTATATACCTCAAAAACAAACTGAACTTCGCAAGTATGATCAGTATTGAAGTCTTTCAGCCAGAAGGGACCACAGAACCAGAGGAAATGAATGGTCAGTTGGATAGGATATTAGAACCATAGCACATAGAATGTCGGAACTCAGAGTCATAGAATACACAATGTAATTGAATTTAGAATGTAGAATGTTAGAGCTGGAAGGGGTCTTAGAGTTCCTTACTCTAATCCACACTTTTTGACAGAAGAAACTGAGATCTATATTGGAGTTTGGCCACAGTGGAAAGGGCACTGGTCTGAGACTCAGGAGATCTAGGTTTCAGTCTAGGCTCTGCTACTGAGTTACTTTGTAGCTTTATATAAGTAACTTCTCTTTTTTCTGGGCCCCCAATTTTCTTACTTATACAGTCAATTAGCATTAAGTGCCTGCTATGTGCCAGGCACTGGGTTAAACACTGAGGATACAAAGAAAGGCTACTCCCTCTGTCCTCCCCCCCCAAAAAAAAGGCAGAAACAAAACAGATCTTACTCTCTCAAGGAGTTAGATCTCTAAGCCTCAGTTTCCTGATTTGTAAAATGGGGCTAATAATTATAATATCTACATAACTGAGTGCTTGTGAAGATCAAATAAAACAATGTCTACAGGATGTCTTATGGACTATTTGTGCCCTACCTCTGGTAGAGCTTTCTGATCAACCACAGTCATATACACTGTACCTTGACCCCAACATAGTGATGTCATTTTGGTCATCTTTGAGAACAAAGGACAATAGTCAACTCACCAAATGAGAAGGCTCTTGTGAACTGATGCAGGGTAGAGTGGGCAAAACCAGGAAAAAATTATACAATTATAACAATAATATAATGAAAAAATAACTTTGAAAGACTTTACAACTTTAATCAATGCAACGATAAGCCATGAGTGAAGAGGAATGAAGAGGAAATATGCTATCCATCTCCTGCCAGAGAGTGACCAGAGACAAATGCCATTGAACAATTCCAACATCAACTAACATCAGATTTTGTTTTGCTGAACTATACATATTTGTTCTAAGGGCTTTTTTCTTCTTTTTTCTTTTATTGTTTGTCTGGGGAGGACAGAAGTGGATAGGGGATAATAAATGTTTGGAAAATAAATTAATTTTAAAAATAAAGTGCTTTACGAACTCAAAGGGTGCCATATAAAGATGAGCTATTATTACACTCTCTCAATTACCTTCTACAACCGAAAGTCCAGAGATCTAAATGATTTGCTCAGTGTCACACAGGTAGTAATTTTCAGAGTAGAGACTAGATCTCAAGTCTTCTGGCTTCAGACCTAATGGTCTTTCTCCACTGTGATGATGCCTCTGTGCTAAAAAGATTGATAAATCTGAACACTGATATAACTGAGATTCCCAAAACTCATTTAGCTATGGCTATTTGAAGCTTACTTTCTTTCCATCAACTCAGTAAGCCTAGGGTCCAATCATCACAACCTGTTAAGGGACTTCCACAGAAGTGCCTTCCTCTCCCTGTCAGTGGCCAACCTCCAAAGATAAATTGTTGTGCTCATTACTTTGCTAGATTTCTGGGATGATCATGGTGAGACAATGCAATCCTTGATTTCCCTCAGTGCTTCATGGCAGGCTTTTCCTTGGAACAGAAGAGATGTCACCCAGGATTATGACTATTTGATCTGAAAATGGAAGGAGAGAAAAGATGAGAGAGTTGTTTCCTCTTAATGACACCTTAATAGATAGTAGGTTTAAGGCAGAGGTGAGAACCTCCTCAGGCATTAATTTATTTAAATGCTACAGGTTATATTGCTGTTTTACCCAAGATACAAGTTAATGGTTCTTTTTAAATGCACTTAATTTTTTCTCCTTTGTGTTTCAAAGTAGAAAAAGGGCCCAGCTATCTGCATGCAAACTCTAAGAAATTATTTATAGGACAAATTTCCCACAAGACCATTCAGCGAATGGGAAAAAAAAATACTAGGGGAAAAAAGACCTGTATCTTGACACTAAAGGCTTAACATCAAATGGCAGCAGAAATCCATTTTCACAGTTTTATTGCCCATCCTGGACGCTTCATTTCAAAGGGAACGAATTTGAATTCAGACACAGAAAATTCCCTTTGTTCTTCTGTCTCCCAGCCTTTGGTGCCAAGTGTAGATGGGGACTAGAGGGAGAGGTTGAGATCAAAACTCCTCATGGCTCAGCTAACTGGCCCCAAATGATGCCCCTTGGCATTCTTAATTAGAGCAACTAGGCTCCAGATTGACAATGGGCTGTCAATTGTAATCATTCGTATTAGCCAGCCGAGCATTTGAATGTGACATTCAGAGAGTACAAGTTCACCAGTACCAGGAAAATGTTCTTAAATTACATCAACTCACTCTTCTAGAGGGCTTTTCAGTTACAAAAGACTTTACCCACAGGTACCTATTGAAGTGACTAATATGAAGATTGTTATCCCCATTTTACAAATGAGGAAACTGGGGCTCTGAGAAGGGCTGTGATCTGTTTGAGGCCACACAGCTAATTTCTAGAGACAGGACTCAAAACCAATGTTGCCTGGTTCCCAATCCAACTATTTCTCCCCTAGATTGCCATCTTGCCTCACATGACACCTTGATTGCTAGAATTTATGTTTTACAAAGCACACTTTACATATGCAGGATAAATACATGAAGGCTTTTGGATCACTCCGTATAGTTACCATTCATATAGCTCTTTAAGGGTTGCAAAGTATTTTCCAAATATTAGGTCACCTTATGCTTACAACAGTCATGGGAAATAGGTGTGATTATTCCTATTTTACAGATGAGGAAACTGAGGCAGACAGACTTGCCCAGAATTATACAGCTAGGTAGTTGTCTGAGGCTGGATATGAACTCAGGCCTTCCTGACTTCACATATATTTATATATACTCTCTAATTTGATCCTCAAAACAACTTGTGAGATAGTTAATGTCAGTATTATCATCCCCATTTTACAGATGAGGAAAAAGGCTCAGAAAGGTCAAGTGAACCTAGGTCTTTCTGACTTTATCCAATCAACAAAACGATAAGCCAAGCCCTGATTTGTAATGTTTACTGATTTCTGACGTATAAATGCTTGCACTGAAAACTTAACAATTGGCTCTAGAAAGCTGGTCTGAACTAGCTCCAGTGTATAGCCATAGTCATAAAATGATGATCCCAAACTCCTTTTCTATTCCACCCCTTCCGCTTCACAAATAGCCTAAAGACCCTTAGAAACCCTTAGCAACCCTAGGAGGAACAAGCTTGATCACTACGCCATTATCAAGTTTTCCATAACGGCTGAGTCTACTGTGAAGATGATTGAATACAACACAACTTAACATTCATTGTGGACATAAAGGCCAACAAAGACCAGATCATGCAGGTTATATGATATCTACAGGGACAATACCAACACCCTAATCTAGTTTGATAGAGGGAATAAGACCTGATTTTCTGTAAACAATGATGTTGTCAAGAATATTGCTAAGCAAGGCCTATCTAGAATATTCTATATAAAACACGGTTTTCCATGATTAAAAAGAAAAGGAAAAAAAGAACTTTCTTTTGTTAATTTTCACAAATAGTGAAATTTGTCTTTCCAAATATGAGATCCTGTGTTCATTGTATAATCCCCTTCCTAGCTAGAGGGGAAAAATATGGATGACATGTAGAGGGTGAAATGGAAAGAGCCTTGACTTCATAATCAGAAAGGCCAGGAGTTAAGACCCCATTATCCTTCACTAGTTGTTTCCACTCTCTGGGCTTCAGTTTCCTCCTTTGCAAAATGAAGGGATTGTATTAGATGTTCTCTAAGGTCCCTTCCAATTCCAACATGCTTTGATTTCTGTGATGATGCAGTTACCTTATGGGGCTAGGCATTGAATTGGATCAATGTAGTTGACTGAAAGCCTGTAGGAATTCCAGTCAAGAAATTGGTGGAATTAAACCTTTGGGAATTCAGAAGAGGGCTTTAGGGTTTGAATTAGATAGGGAACAGATGCATATAAGAAGAGTACTTGGGGGAGATGAGAACTGGCCTAACCTGTCTTAGAGAAAGCATGTAGAATAATAAGAAAAGGTCTGGACTTTTTGTTGGGAGAGGTCTGGGTTAAGATCCCTGCTCCAACTCAGCTACATGTTTCTAGGCAAAACACTTAAATTCTCTAAGCCTCAATTTCCTCATTAGTAAAATGTACATACTAGTAACTATAGTACCTCTCTCACTAGGATTATTATAGGCATCAAATGAGATAATTTACATTAAATACTTTGTAAACCTTAAAGAATAAATATCAGCTATTATTATTTTAAACATTTAATTTGGTACCATCCATTTACTGACTAATGATAATCACAACTGACATTTATGTAATGTTCTCAAGTTTGCAAACCACTTTACAGAAGAGAAGCTCTCAACAAGGTTCTTGGGGCACTGAACCCAGTAATTTGACATCTCTTGGTAAATTGTATCTGTTTTCCCAGAGTTGGCAAACTGTCTTTAAAAAATACAGCAACTGTTTCCTCCTATTGGTTCTAATTCTTTACAACATGACTAATGTGAAAATATGTCTAATAACAGTATGTATGTAGAGCCTATATCAGATTGCTTGCTGTCTTGGGGAGGGAGGGGGAGAAAATTTAAAACTCAAGTGAATGTTGAAAACTAAAAATAAATTAATTATAAGAAAATTAAAAACTGAAAAAAATGGTCTTTCAGAAAACAAAACAAAACAAAACAAAACACAGCAACCCCATTTCTAGCTGAAGTCCATGAAGTTTTGGTGGCAGTATTAGAAATAGAGAAGAGAATAACAATCATAGTTATAATAACAGTTTGTAATAACTCTTTTTTTGTAGGGTGTGGTCTATAGTCTATAGACACTTTTTGACAAAATCATATCAAGTGGGTTGTGCAAATGCTATTATCTCTATTTTTCAAATGAGAAAAATGAGATTGAGAGAGGTCAAGTGACATCCAAGGTCACATAGGTAGGTAGGATAGAGCTGGAATTCAACCCTTCGCAAATGTCTTCTGAGGTTCCCTCTAATGAGAGATTCATAGAGTCATAGACCACAAGACAGAAAGAACCACAGAGGACTAGCGCCCCACTGAAAGGCTAAATAAACATCACCCAATGAGAGCTCATCCAGCCTTTGCCTGTGGACTTCCAGGAAAGAAGAATCCACTGCCTCCGCTGGAAGTCTATTTCCTTCTGTTGGAAAGCCCTAAGTAGTAAGAAAGGGTTTTTTTTTTTTTTTTTTACTAATCAGAGATTTCCTAATAATTAACAGAAATCTATTTTCTTGTAACTGATAAGAATGAATCTTAAATTTTTTATGTGCCTGACAGGCCTCAAATACTGTGTTCCATCGTCCTCTCCCACTGCCTCAACACATACACACACACACACACACACACACAAACACACACACACACATTAGTAGTAGCTTACATTTATAATGTGTTTTAAGGTATGGACAATGCTTTTCTGCCAACAACTCAATGAAGTAGCTACTTATCATCCCCATTTCACAGAGGAGGGCAAGAAACTTTGAGAGATCAATTAATTGCTCAGGGTCACAGAGTTAATGAATGTCAGGGGTAGAATTTGAATACAGGTCTCCAGAAGCCAAGCCCAACTCTGTTTCCATTGTGGTATACTTCCTCTCATGTTGCCAAAATGGGCCAAAGAGGCCTGTGGTGCTTCCTGTGAATGGTTGGCAATACTATTCACCTTGAAATGCTGAATATTTAGATTTGAAGTCAACAGAATCAGTATTCATTGAGTACCTGCTGGTGTGCCCAGCAGGCATGTAAGGTCTCATGCAGGATGCAACAGACAATGACACAGTCCCTGCCCTAGCTGCAGGGTCTTCTAGCTGCATGGACAACACTAATACATGTGGAACAATTAGAGAAAAAGGCAGGACAATACATAGGAGAGCACAGGTTCACTGTGCAATTTTCCTTTCTGCCTCTGAGGCCAGTTGGAGATATTCAAGGAGGAGAAATTCAAACACTAAGAAACCCAACCTCATCAGATGTTTGCTTTTACTCTCCACTAAGTCTTCTCTTGGGAAGAGTTGGTTTACCTTGTCTCCCTGCCATGTGTTCTCTAATACTGTCAAATTATAGGTCTTACCCCGCTCCGTAGCTTTGCTCACATTATTTCCTTTATGTGGAATGTACTCTTTAGCCTCCATGCTTTGTTATTGTTGTTAAGTTTTTTCAGTTATGTCTGACTCTTTGTGACCCCACTTTGGGTTTTCTTCTCAAAGATATTGGAGTAGTTTGCCATTTCTTCCTCCAGTTCATTTTATAGATGAGGAAACAGAGGCAGAGAGGGTTGAGTGACTTGTCCAGGGTCACACAGCTAGTAAGTATCTGAAGCCAGATTTGAATTCATGAAGATGAATTTTCCTGACTCCAGGACTGGTCTGTATCCCCTGCGACACCTAGCTGCCTCTTAACCTCCACGCTTACTGAGTCCTTACTCACCATTTAAAGCCTGACATCAATACCACTTCTACTAGAAAGTCTTCCCAATTGTACTAGTCGGTGACAACTTTTTTGTTTTTTTAACTGATCTAACCTCATAGATCACTTTACTTGAACCTTCAGTATTTCAACAGAGCTGAGATCTCATTGAAGCTAGGTATTTCCTCCATCATTTTAGATTTTAAACTATGTATGCTTTCTCATCCTGTGCTCTTATATGACCACATGAGGGGAAAAGTAAATGGAAGTGAATGAATAAAGAATCCTCAGAGGGAATTTAGAGGAAGAGATTAAAATGTTGCTATGATATTTTATGAGCTTAGGTTTTTAGAATGACTTTTTCTTTTGTCTTCACCCATATACATATATTCCACACTGCATATGCCATTCCTGTGTCTTTGTGCTGGCCTTTCCACAAGTGTGGAATGCAGTCCTTCCTTATCTCCACCTCATCAAGTCCCTTGCTTCCTTCAAAACGCAAATCAAGCATTAACCTTTACAAGAAGCCATTTAAGATATCCCCACTGCTATACCCTTCCAAGCTATTTTGTATTTATTCACTTTCTTTTTATACTGTATTTTCTGATATATGTACTTGCTTCTCCCCCACTAAAATTTAAGTGCCTTTTGAGGAGGGACCTATGAAATAACAAAGTTATTAGCACGTAGTAAAGGCTTCATAAATGAATATTGATTAATTGACTGATTGGTATCTATTATGTAATTTATACTTTTAGATTGTTGCCTTGGGTACAGATAGGTTAAGTGATTTGCTCAGGGTCATATAGCTAGCATGTGTCTGAGGCAGGACTTGTATTCAGATCTTCCTGATTCTGATGTTGGTCCTCTATCTACCAGGCCAGGTTGCTGGTCACATTAAGTTTTAATTTAATTTAAATGTGAATATATACTAATTAGATTTAATTAATTTTATTGGCACTCAAGATTGGTTTATAATTAAACAATTTCCCTTTTTTTCAATTCTTTAACATTTTTATTTAAAATTTTGAGTTCCAAATTTTATCCCTCTCTACCCTTCTTTCTTCCTGAGATGGTAGGCAATCAGATATAGGTTATACATGTACTATTATATAAAACATTTCCATATTAGTCATTTTGTACAAGAAGACTAGAATAAAAGAAAACAATGAAAGAAAGAAAGTGAAAAATAGCATACTTCAGTCTGTATTCAAACAATATCAGTTCTTTCTCTGGAGGCAGATAGTATGCTTTGTTATTCATCCTTTCAGATTGTCTTGGATCATTGTATTGCTGAGAATAACTAAGTCATTCACAATTCTTCATCGAACAGTATTGTTGTTACTGTGTACGGCATCCTTCTGGTTCTGTTCACTTTACTATGCATCAGTTCATATAAGTCTTTTCAGGTTTTTCTGAAATCATCCTGCTTGTCATTTCTTATAGCACAATAATATTCTGTTACAATTATACACCACAGCTTGTTTAGCCATTTCCCAATTGATGGACATCCTTTTGATTTCCAATTCTTAGCCACTACAAAAAGAGCTACTATAAATATTTTTGTACAAATAGGTCCTTTTCCCTTTTTTTGGGTGTCTTTGTGATATAGACCTAGCAGTGGTATTGCTGGATCAAAAGGTATGTATGTTTTTTATAGCTCTTTGGGTATAGTTCCAAATTGCTCTCCAGAATGGTTGTGTTAGTTCGCAACTCCACCAACAGAGCATAAGTGTCCTAGTTTTCCCACATCCCCTCCAATATCCAACATTTTCCTTTTTTGTCATATTAGTCAATCTGATAGGTGTGAGGTGGCACCTCAGAGTTGTTTTAATTTGCATTTCTCTGATCAATAGCGATTTAGAGCATTTTTTCATATGACTATAGATAGCTTTGATTTCTTTATCTGAAAACTTCCTGGTTCTTCCTCTTCTGGGAGCCAAGATGGTGAAGTAAGAGGTGAGTCTCTCCTACCCTCCCTTATTAACCCCTGAAAGCCCATAAAATATCACCCCAGGAAAATCTCTGGAACAGCTGAACCAGAAGAAAGATGGGGTGCAACAGTCCATTAGCCCAGGTAGTTTGAGGAGTTAACTGGAAAGGCCCCTCTTACCTTGGAGGAAGGGGGGGCAGTATAGAATGAAAGGCATCCCAGCAAGCTAGTGGAAAGCCCCACCTCAGCATACCAGGAGGAGATCCTGAAGCCCAGGTGGTGGAGCAGGCAAACACCAACACCTGAACCCCTGAATGCCTCATTGAGGATGGGGGAACTGATGGAAACCAGCTCAGAAAACCACCCAGGTGCCTTGGCATTCTACAGCAACCGGCTCTCCCAGTGCCTCAGCAAAACAGGGAAGCAGTGCTCCAATGGGCCCCAGGCAGATAAACACCCTGCAATATCTTTCTGAAAGTAGTTGAAGAAAACAAAAGGAAGGAAAGGCCTGGGTGAGCAGGAAATCTCGAGAAGCCACACTACCCAATCCCACCCCTAGAGTTCCAGTGTTGCTGACTCCTGCCCAAAACCAGGTAAGCTGCCAGAATCCTACAGCCTCCAACTGCCAACATTAGAGGCCCCAGCACAAAAAGCCATGGACCAGGCCCTAGGCTTCCAACACAAGAAGCTTGGGTCAGTGCCCTCTGCTCCCCAGCAGGAGAGCCCAATCTCTTTAAAGGCCAGGAAACGAGCAAACACCATGAGCAAAAAGAAACGTATGATAGATTCTTATTATGGGAAGAGTAAAGATCAAGGCAGAAATTCTGAAGAGGACAACATTTTCAACAAACCCATATCTGGAACCTCAAAAGGGAATATGGACTGGTCTGAAGCCCAAAAAGCCTTCTTAGAAGAGCTCAAGAAGGATTTTCAAAGTCAAATGAGAGAGGTAAAAAAAAAATGGGAAAAGAAATGAGAGGTATGCAAGAGAGAATCAATAGCTTGGAAAAGGAAGGACAAAAATTAACTGTAGAGAAGAAGTCCTTAAAAAATACAATTGATCAACTGGAAAAAAAGTACACTGAAGAAAACAAGTCCCTAAAAAGTACAATTGGCCAACTGGAAAAAAAAGTATACTGAAAAAAAAAACAAATCCCTAAAAAATAAAATTGGCCAAATGGGGAAGGAGGTACAAAATCTAATAGAAGAAAACAATTTGTTAAAAATTGGAATTGAGCAAATGGAAGCTAATGACTCTATGAGAGAGCAAGAATCAGTCAAACAAAAACAAAAGAATGAAAAAATAGATGAAAATGTAAAATACCTCATTGGTAAAACAGCTCACCTGGAAAATAGAGCCAGAAGAGACAATTTAAAAATTATTGGTCTACCTGAGAATCACAATGAAAAAAAGAGCCTGGACAGTATCTTTCAGGAAATCATAAAGGAAAACTGCCCTGAGGTCCTAGAACCAGAGGGTAAAATAGCCATAGAAAGAATCCACCAATCATCTCCTGAAAGAGATCCCAAATTGAAAACACCAATGAATATAGTAGCCAAATTCCAAAATTACCAGGTCAAAGAGAAAATACTGCAAGCAGCCAGAAAGCAACAATTTAAATATCATGGAACCACAGTTAGGATTACACAGGACCTTACAGCTTCTACATTAAAAGACTGTAGAGTGTAGAATATGATATTCAACTGCCCAGCAAAAATGAGCATGATCTTTCAGGGGAGGAGATGGATATTCAACAAAATAGGGGATTTCCATACCTTCCTGATAAAAAGACCAGAGCTCAACAGAAAATTTGATCTTCAAATACAAGACTCAAGAGAGACATAAAAATGTAAACGGGACAGAAACAACATGTTACTAATAAGGGCAAACTGTTTACATCCCTACAAGAGAAGATGACACTTGTAACTCTTGAGAACTGTATTGTTATTACACCATGTTAAAGGGGTATACATAAAGGGGGTGGGTATAAATTGATTTTAATGTAATGATGAAAAAAATCTAATCAAGCGGGTTAAATGGATCCAAGTAAGTGAATTAATCTGATCTAACTAAGAAAATGTACTGAGAGAAAAGGAAAAGAGGAGGCAGACAAGGGTAAATTACATCACAGGAAAAGGCACAAAAACCTATTACAGCAAAGCAAAAGAAGGGAGGGAGAAGAGTATTGTTTGAACCTTACTCTCATCAGATTTGGCTCAAGAAGGGAATAACATAATCAGTTAGGCATAGAAATCTAACATGCCCTATAGGCAGTAGGAGGGAAAAGGGGAAAGAAAAGGGAGTGGGCTAATAGATGAGAGGTGGGACTGAGGGAGGTGGTGGTCAAAAGCAAAACATTAGTGAGGAAGGAAAAGGAGAAAGGAGAAAGAAATCATAAATGGGGGGGCGGAAGGATGAAGAGAAAGATACAGATAGTAATCATAATTGTGAATGTGATATATGAATGTAATGGAATACTATTGTGCTATAAGAAATGATGAACAGGCAGACTTCAGATAAACCTGGAAAGACTTGTATGGTTTGATGCTGAGTGCAGTGAGCAGAACCAGGAGAATGTTGTACACAGTAATAACCACATTGAGTGATGACTGACTTTGATAGACTTAATCCCTTTCAGCAATACAAGGATCTAAGACATCTCCAAAAAACAAAACAAAACAAAAAAAACACCAAAAACAAAAACCTGCCTGTTCATATCCTTTTACCATTTATCAATGGGAGAATGACTTTTACTTTTATAAATTTGGCTCAGTTCTCTACATATTTAAGAACTGAGGCCTTTATCAGAGATATTGTTGCAAAATATTCCCCTAGTTTTCTGCCTTCCTTATAATTTTGGTTGCATTGATTTTGTTTGTGCAAAAACTCTTTAATTTCATATAATCAAAATGATCTATTTTACATTTAGTAGTGGTTTATATATCTTCTTTGTTCCTAAATTCTTCTCTTATCCATAATCTGACAGACAAATTATTCCATACTCACTTAATTTGCTTATTGTATCACCCCTTATGTGAAAATCATGTACCCATTTTGACTTCATCTTGGTGTATGGTGAGAGATGTTGGTCTACGCCTAGTTTCTGCCATACTGTTTTCCAGTTTTTCTAGCAGTTTTTGTCAAATAATGAGTTTTTTGTTCCTAAAAGCTTGTATATTTGGATTTGTCATGTACTATATTACTATGGTCATTTACTAGAATATAATTTGTACCTGATCTATTCCACTGATCCACCACTCTATTTCTTAGCCATTACCAGCTTGTTCTGGTAATTAATTCTTTATAATACAATTTGAGATCTGGTAAGGCTCGATCACCTTCTTTTGCATTTCTTTTCATTGATTTCCTTGATATCCTTGACCTTTTGTTCTTCCAGATGAATTATTGTTACTATTTTTTCTAGCTCAATAAAAATTTTTTTTGATAGTTTGATTGGTATGGCAATGAAAAAATGGATTAATTGAGGTAGAATTGTCATTTTTATTATATTGGCTTGGCCTACCCATGAGCAACTAATAGTTTTCCAATTGTTTAGATCTGACTTTGTGTGAAAAGTGTTTTATAATTGTGCTCATATAGTTCTTGGGTTTATCTTAGCAGGTATACTCCCAAGTATTTTATATTGTCTATAGTTATTTTAAATGAAATTTCTCTTTCTATCTCTTGCTGCTGGACTTTGCTGGTAATATATAGAAATGCTGATGATTCATGCAGGTGTATTTTGTATCTTGCAACTTTCCTAAAGTTGTTAATAATTTCAAGGAGTTTTTTTAGTTGATTCTCTAGGATTTTCTAAGTATAACATCATATCATCTGCAAAGGGTGATAGTTTTGTTTCCTCATTGCCTATTCTAATTCCTTTACTTTTTCTTATTGTTTCAGCTAACATTTCTAGTACTATGTTAAATGATAGAGGTGATAATGACATCCTTTCTTCACCCCTGACTGTATTGGAAAAGCTTCTAGCTTATCTCCATTACAGAAAATGCTCGCTGATTATTTTAGATAAATATTACTTATCATTTTAAGATAAGGTCCATTTATTCCTATGCTCTTTAGTGTTTTTAATAGGAATGGGTGCTGTATTTTGTCAAAAGGTTTTTCTGCATCTATTGAAATAATCATACGATTTCTATTGATTTTGTTATTGACATGGTCAATTATGCTGATATTTTTCCTAATATTGAATTCTTTGTATAAATTCCACCTGCTCATAGTGTGTGATCCTTGTGATATATTACTATAATCTCCTTGTGAGTATTTTATTTAAAATGTTTGCATCAATATTCATTAGGGAAATTGGTCTATACTTTTTTTCTCTGTTTTGGCTCTTCGTGGTTTAGGTATCAGCACCATATTTGGGTCATAAAAGAAATTTGTTAGGACTCCTTCACCTGTTTTCCAAATAATTTATGTAGTATTGGGATTGATTGTTCTTTAAATGTTTAGTAGAATTTATTTGTGAATCCATCTGGTCCTGGGGAATTTTTCTTAGGAAGTTCAATTATGGCTTATTCAATTTCTTTTTATAAGATTGGGTCATGTAGGTATTTTATTTCTTCTGTTCATTTGGGGTAACATATTTTTATATATATTAATCCACTTAATTTAGATTGTCAAAGTTATTGGCACACAATTGGGCAAAATAGCTCCTAACAATTGTCTTAATTTCCTTTTCATTGGTGGTGAATTCAATCCTTTCATTTTTGATACTAGTAATTTGATTTCCTTCTTTCCTTTTTTTAAATCAAATTAGCCAGTGGTTTATCTATTTTATTGTTTTCTTTTTTCCCACAAAACCAGCTTCTAGTTTCAGTTGTTAGTTCAATGGTTTTCTTACTTTCAGTTTTGTTAATCTCTCCTTTGATTTGCAGGATTTCCAATTTGGTGTTTAATTAGAGATTTTTAATTTGTTTTTTTTTCTAGGTTTTTTTTTATTTGCATGCCCAATTCATTCATCTACTTTTTCTCTATTTTATTGATTTAAACAATTAGAGATATAAATTTTCCCCTAAGTACTGATTTGGCAGCATCCCATAAATATTGGTAAGTTGTTTCATTGTTGTCATTTTCTCTAATGAAATTATCAATTGTTTCTATGATTTGTTCTTTGACCCACTTATTTTTAGGATTAGATTGTTTAATTTCCAATTAGTTTTAATTTTTTTTCCATTGTCCATTACTGAATATAATGTTTGTTGCATTATGATCTGAAGAGGATGCATTTACTATTTTTGCTTTTCTGCATTTGATTGTGAGGTTTTTTTGTCCCAATACATGGTCAGTTTTTGTGTAGGTGCCATGTACTGCTGAGAGAAAAAGGCATATTCCTTTATCTTCTCATTCAGTTTTCTCCAGAGATCTATCATGTCTAACTTTTCCAGAATTTTATTCACCTCCTTAACTTCCTTTTTTTATTTTTTTGGGGTTAGATTATCTAGTTCTGAGAGGGGAAAGTTGAGGTCCCCCACTAGTATAGTTTTGTTATCTATTTACTCCTCTAACTCATTCAACCTCTCCTTCAAAAATTTAGATGCTATACCATTTGGTGCATATATGTTTAGTATTGATATAACTTCATTGTCTATCATACCTTTCAACAAGATATAGTTTCCTTCCTCACTTCTTTTAATTAGATCTATTTTTACTTTTGCTTTGTCTGAGATTATGATTGCTACCACTACTTTCTTTGCTTCAGCTGAAGCATAATAAATTCTGTTCTAGCCCCTTACCTTTAACCTGTTCCTTTACCTCTGCTTCAAATGTGTTTCTTATAAACAACATATTGTAGGATTCTAGTTCTATTTATTTATTTATTTATTTTTTTGTGAGGCAATTGGGATTAAGTGACTTGCCCATGGTCACACAACTAGTAAGTGTCAAGCATCTGATGTCGGATTTGAACTCAGGTCCTCATGACTCCAAGATCAGAGCTCTATCCACTGTGCCACTTAGCTGTCCCAAATTCTACTTTTAATTAATTCTGCTATTCACTTCCATTTTATAGGTGACTTCATTCCATTCACATTTATAATTAGGATAACTGACTGTGTATTTCCCTACATGCTATTTTTCCCTTCTATATATCCCCCTTTCTCTCACCCCCCCACACTTTCCCTCCTCACAAGTATTTTTACTTCTGGTCACTGCCTCCCAATTTACTCTCCCTTTATCAGTTCCCCCTTCTACTATGTCTGTCCATTTTTACTTTCTTTTAGGGTAAGATAGATTTCTGTATCTGAGTGTGTGTTATTCCTTCTTTGAACCAATTTTGATGAGAGTAAAGTTGAAGCTTTCCCCACCACTGCCCCCCTTCCCCATCTTTCTCTCCATTATAATAGATCTTTCATGCCTCTTTTATGTGGAATAATTTACCCCATTCAGTCTCTCTCCTTTTTCTCCCAGTGCAATTTTCTTTCTCTTTCTTTTTGGGGTATCATCCCAACAGAGTCACCTTATATTCACTCCCTCTGTCTGTACATACTCCTTCTAATTGCTCTTATAGTAATAAAGTTCTTGAGTTACAAATATTACCATGCCATATAGAAATATAGACAGTTTAACTTTATTGAATTTCTCATGTTTCTCTGTCTCTTTTTTACCTTTTTATGTTTCTCTTGAGTCTTGTATTTGGAAGTCAAATTTTTATTCAGCTCTGGTCTTTTAATTAGAAATGCTTGAAAGTCCTCTATTTTGTTAAATGTCCATTTTTTCCTCTGAAAGATTATATTCATTTTCATTGGATAGCTGATTGCTGGTTGTAATCCTAACTCCTTTGCCTTCTGGTATATCATATTCCATACCCTCTGGGTCTTTAATGTGCAAGCTGCCAAATCCTGTGTAATCCTGACTGTAGCTCCATGGTATTTTAATTGTTTCTTTTTGCTGCTTGCAGTACTTTTCCCTTGATCTGTGAGCTCTGGATTTTGGTTATGATGTTCCTGGGAGTTTTCATTTTGGAATCTCTTTCAGACAGTAATCGGTGGATCCTTTCAATTTCTATTTTGCCCTCTGATTCTAATATATCAAGGTAGTTTTCTTTGATAATTTCTTGAAAGATGTTGACCAGGCCTTTTTTTTTTTTTTTATGATGGCTTTCAGGTAGTCTAATAATTCTTGTATCATCTTTTAGGATCTCTTTTCTAGGTCAGTTGTCTTTCCAATGAGAAATTTAAGATTTTTTTCTGTTTTTTTTTTTACTTTTTCATTTTATTTTATCATATCTTGACATTTCATACAGTCATTAACTTCCACTTGCTCAATTCTAATTTGTAAGGAATTATTTTCTTCAGTGAGTTTTTGTACTTCCTTTTCCATTTGGCCAATTCTATTTTTTTAGGGAATTATTTTCAGCAATAAATTTTTGTTTATCTTTTCACATGCCATTGATTCCTTTTTCATGATTCTCTTACATTATTCTCATTTCTTTTCCCAATTTTTCTTTTACTTATCTAATTTGCTTTTTAAAATCCTTTTCAAGCTCTTCCAAGAATTCTTTTTAGACCTGAGACCAAATTATATTTTCCTTTGAGGCTTCACATGTAGCTATTTTGACAATATTGTCCTCTTCTAAGTTTATGCCTCGATCCTCTCTATTACCATAGTAACTTTCTATAGCAAGTTTTTTTTTTGGGGGGGGGGCTTTTTTTTCCTGCCTTTTTTTGTGACTTGGTGTTTTTATGTGAAAGTTGGGCTCTGGTCCTGTGCTGTCCCAAGCTTTCTGTGTTCAGGGTCTTACTGCTGGCTTTCCTTGGACTTCAGGGCTTAGCTGCTTGTTTTTACTGGAGGGTAGACTTCTCTTATGACTTGTAGTGGGGGCTGGGGTTCTCCCTGTTGACTTCCCCTGGGTGTGGGATTTAGCTGCTGGTCTGCCCCAGGGGTGGAGCCTTGCTACTAGGTTTCTAAGGTAACAAAGTCTTTCTGGTGGCTGGTCCTGGAGGAGGATCTTGCTGCTCTGCCCTAGGGATGATGCCTTACTACTGGGTTGCTATGGAAATAGGGCCTCTCTGCTAGCAGATCCTAGAGGAGTAATATTGTTGCTGACCTGCCCCAGAGGCAGGGCCCTGCTGCTGGGTTGCTACGGACACAGAGTCTCTCTGCTGGTAGGCCCTAGGAGCAGCTCTTACCCAGGGTGAGGCTTCATTACTAGTTATCAATAGGGTCAAGGCCTCAGTGGTGGTTTATGCTTGGAGTGGGACAGGAGGGATGGGGCCCTTCCTGCTCTGCACAGACTGCTCACTTGAGTAGGGGGCTGCTGGTTTGCAGGAAGGTGGGGCCTCACTGGTGGATTGCCCCAGGCTTGGCACCTTGCTGCTGGACCCCTGCTGTAAGGCTGACTACTGCTGCTGCTGTTGCTACTCCCAACCCACTAAGAAAGACCTTTCCTGCCATGGATGCGTAAAGTGTGTCTCTGATCAGAGACCAATTCTGAGGTGGTTTTCTAATTGTTTGGAAGGGAATTTGGGGGGGTTTCAGAGGGCTCCTTTATCACTCTGCCATTTTGGCACCAGAAGTGCTAAACAATTTCAAAAGATTAATCTATGAAAAATCTACACATATATTGAAGGTATCCTTGATGAAGGCTACAGGCAGACTTTTTGCAGATAATATTTTTTGGCAGAACATTTTTAGTTACACAGTGGTCTGAAAAATAGGAATAGCTATTAGATCTTGATTACATATTGTTTGATGACCATAAGAAAGAAAACTCAAATATTTTGTTCCTTAGAGGAAAATGCCACCCTAAAATATTATCCTCCAACATGGTGTCTCACATGTGTTTGTAAAAAGCATATAATTTTATTTTAAAGATGACTTTGATTATTAATATCAAGAGAGGCATAAAACAGATGCATTATGTTACCAAAGATTTTCACCGCTGTCATGGAGAATATCCAGAGCTAAAATGAAAGAAAGATTCTCTAGAGATGATGAGGCTGGTGGAGCTTCCCACCTGCAGAAGGCATGTTGATTGTGCTAAGCCCCAGTTGACTGCAGAATGGCATCCAATGTCACTGAAAAGATCGTGGCCTGACTGTCCATTCAGAACAACAACAACAACAACAACAACAACAACAACAAAAACAATGTGGAATGAAGAAGGTCTACACTATGATATGCACTTGGATGGAAAATGCATAGAGTATTCCAACAGTACACATGCCACTCTTCTGGTTTTTTTTTTAACCATTGCCAACTATTTTTGATAACTAGTGATTTAAAATATAGTTTTATATCTGGTAATGCTATATCTCCTTCACTTGTAGTTTTTATCACTATTTTCCTTGAGATTCTAGACCTTAATTCCTGAAAAGGAATTTTGTTATTGTTTGTCTAGCTGTATAAAGTTCTCTCTTGGTTATATGAATAGTATCCTACTAGATCTGGAAATTAGGGCTGCTGGGTGGCTCAGTGGATAGAGCATTGGGGTTGGAGTCAGGAAGACCTGAGTTCGTATCTGGCCTTAGACACTTACTAGCTTTGTGACCCTGGGCAAGTCACTTTACCCTTTTTGCCTCAGTCTCTTCATCTGTTAAATGAGCTGGAGAAAGAAATGACAAACCACTTTAGTATCTTTCCCAACAAAACCCCAAATGGGGTCACAAAGAGTTAGACATGACTGAAAAATGACTAAACAACAAGATCTGTAAATTGGGTTAGTACCATTATGTTTACCAGTTTTGCATGACCCTACCATGAGCACTTAATACCTTTCAATTCATTTAAATCTTCCTTCATTGCTATAAAGAGTAGTTGTAATTTTGCAGTATTTCTATGAATCTTGGTAAGTTAATATCCAGACATATTTTGAATTTTATAGTTATTTTCAATGGAATGTCTATTTTCATTTCTTCCTGTTTTTTCTTAATACTATGTAGACATGCTATTGATTTTTGTGGATTTATTTTGTATACAGCTATTTTAATGAAACTATCACACTTCTCTTTTAGTTTCCTCACTGATTGTCTGCAGTTTTCTGACTACTATACAATATTATTTCATCTGCATATAGGGATAATTTTGTGTCCTCTTTGTCAATGTTTATACTTTAAATTTTGTTCTTTCATCTTATTGTTATTTTTAACATAGAGCTATATTTAAAATAGTGGGGAGAGGGAACCTCTTTGCTTTACTCCTGTTTTACCTGTGAAAATTTTCACTACTGTAAATAATGCCAAATTCTTTTCTTTAGAAATATGTTTTGGATCAAATTAAAAGACTTTTTTTATTCTTATAATCTTAGGGTTTTTTTTTTTTAAGAAATAACTCAGTTGGGGGTGGGGCAGCTAGGTGGTGCAGTGGATGGAGTACCGGCCCTGCAGTCAGAAGGACCTGAGATCAAATCTGGCCTCAGACACATAACACTCACTAGCTGTGTGACCTTGAGCAAGTCACTTAACTCCATTGTCTAGCAAAAACAAACAAACAAACAAAAAACAAACAAACAAAAAAAAGAAATAAATCGGTCATAGTATATATAGAGCTATATTTTCCTTGCAATAACTTTTTTTTAAAATCAATGTCCAACAGTGAAATTTTTTAGCTACCATTATTTGTTTTTTCCTCCCTTGATTGGGCATAAGGAATATGTTTTTCTCATAAAAGTTTAGTAGAATAATATCTATCAAAAAGTTTAGTGGAGTAATGTCTGTCTCTATTTTTAAGAACAAGTTTTTGTAGCATAGATATTAATTGTTCTTTAAAGGTTTGCTAAAATTCTCTTTAACGTCATCTTGCCGAAGAAGTTTTTTAGCCAGAACCAGGCCTGTCTTAGGCTGGTCTGGTGGTTCAGGTCTAGGATTGGAACAACATGAGAAACTTGCAGACTATTTGACACTTAACTTCTCCCCCCACCTCTGTGCAAAAGCTTTAAATAAGGTCTTTAAAAAAATAGCCACTAAATATGGTATGGAAAGGATATTTGGCAAGGATATAGTACTTATTCAGGTAGATGTCTCTCCTTTCCCCCTCTTTCCATATAGAAATTGTCTGTTGGGTTATATGGGACAGATAGGTGTGATAATTCCTATGGCAGGGGGTCACCCCCTACCAAATCTAAAGGTCATTGCCTCTTCATGAGCATTTTAGAGAGACCATTTTGTGTCCTAGGTGACTGGGGTAATTCAAGTATTAGCCTTTTGGAATAATTAAGTCTCAGAGACAGTTTTCCTGCCATTTTTTTCCCTCTCTTTTCAGTGTGTATGTGGTGGAGAGGAGAATCTAGATTAGCCTACATTGGCAGGGGAGCTAGCATATACTGTTCCAATCACATATGGCTTATTTGATTTCTTATTTTTGAGATTGTACTGTTCAATGTCTATTTCTTGTTTTGCCTGTCTGTGGGTCTGGGCTTAATACTCATCCTGGGCCCTGCTCACCGTCTTAAAATGTCCACTCTGATGTTGGAAATCACAACCATCTCCTTAGGGATATAATTCTCTTCAATTTTAACGATATGGAAAGGTCTCGATGAGTAAAGCGCCATTCAATATTGTGGGGCAGGCTGACCAAGAAGCAGTTTGAACTAGAACCAACCCTCACAAATACATCAAACTGATACACATTTAATCCATACAGGCTGATCTTTGACTAACGTAGGGGCTATCCTCCCACTATTATTCAGGCTGTGGTCTTTGTTCCTCATAGGGTGACTCTCCAAAAACTTTCCAAATCCACAGGAATTCCATGTCTCAGCCCTGTTGGGTCCCTGGGGATAAGTCAGCCTGTGTCCAAGAGATCCCTAAAGGTATACATCCCATTTCCCATTCAATAGTTACCTGGGCATTAATATCCCCCAATTCCCTATTGTTCCCAAAGCAAAAAGTGAATGCGTTTGAGGACATTCTTCTCATTTCTGACAAAGGGCAGTTAATAGAGGTGCCATGACTGAAGGCCTTGCCACCTCATCCTTCCTCTTTCCTAGTATTTCCTAACCAGAGTGCTAATGGAATGTGCTATCAATATCCCTCTTCTCAACCCTATGTTTTAGAAACCAGATAAATAATTTCTGTCTACATAAGGCCTCCTGTTTCTTTTTCCTTTTAGGGCAGGCCACTGAGAGGGCAACACCACTGGGATCTGTTTAATATCAAGAAGGCCAATCCTACATGAATATACTCTCTAGCTCCCTATGGGTAGAAGGTGGGAGCTGAGGTAAGATAAATGGGAGTAGTTGGTGTAGAAAGAGTCATCCTCTTTCTAGTTTCCATTCTTTTCCAGAACCTCCTCCCCAATAGCTCTAATTTTCTGGAGCAACAAAATCAAATTGGGGTGGGCAACTGATCAGCCCTACCTTCAGTCTCATTACTTCTTCCCTTCCACCTTCAATTGTTTAATAACAAGGTCCACCAATAAGCCCTCCACCCTCTGCACAGGCAGAGCTAAAGAGGTTTCACTAAACTTCTGTACAATCAATTCATCAGCTAACTTCTTAATATCAATTAGCAACAATGAAAGAATGGTGAAGTGGATGGTGATTTTGTCCCCTGCTCCTTCCATTTACAGATGCAGCTGACCAAATCCTCTGAGTTTTTAGGGGTTATAATTCTCCCATTTATGGAGTTTATCTCACATAGCCCACAATTTCTGTACTGTTGAATGAGAGGGACTAGTATAAGGAACATCATCAGAGACCCTCACCCCTCATTCTCTCATCACCACCATCCCTCCTCCTAGCTAACAATAAGCCTAGCATCAGTCTCACCAAATGTTGGCAGCTGTGCCAAATGGCCAAGGTCTACAGTTCCCTATGCAAGGTCAGAATCTGGAGACTTGAGTCCATGAAATGGATGGTGGAAAACAAACTAACAAACCAAAACTTTTACTAAATATAGCCACTTATCAAGTATTCACATGAAGAGAGTTCTCCTGGTTCCTTTTTTCAGGAATGTACTACAGTTGATAAAAACAACTGCCCTCATGGAAATAAAAAAAAGTCTGTCAGGTCTGAAGAACTATAGCTTCTTCTTATTGGTTGATAAAAGATTCATCTAAGTGGATCTTAGTGTGGTTAGCCTGTCTCCACTCTGAGTTTCTATGATTAATGGCTATGAAAATGCTTTAAATCGTTAACACCATGAAGCGTAGTCACTCCCAAGGCTTGTGAAGAATGAGTAGCCCCCTAAGTAAACCTATTCCCAGGAATACTAATTCTTGACAGAGGCATTGGGGTGTGATATAACCCATGTCCAGGGAATCAGATACTATTTTTGCTTTTTCCTCATCTTTTGATGTCATTCAATTATCTCTTTGGATGTCCTCTTGATTCTCTCTGGCCCAAGGAGCTCTGGGGACTTAACTTTCTCCTCCCTATTGTGAGTTAGCACCAAGATGTCAAGCCTCATGCTGGAGAAGATCATGTCCTAAGGTGTCCAACCTGCTCTTCTCAGAAGAGTTTGTTTCACACCTCACATCTTGCTTCCTCTCACCTATATGGGGTTATTTCACTCTATCATCTGCTTTAAGTATTCTATCCTTAATCTCCTGCCAGTCCGAGAGGAGAAGGAGAAATTGAAAGACTTTCATCTACCTCTTCCCTTAAGTATTATTGAGTCTTCTGAGTCCATGTCCCACATTGTCCTTTCTCTTATCTGGAAGAATTCCTCTTTATTATCACACCATCTAATTTTTAAATTTACTAATGAAGGAATGAGATTTTCTCTCTAAAATTCTAATTTTCTTCCTCTGATGTTCTCAATTTTTCCATTTGTTCTTGAAAGTCATTAGTATTTAGATGCTTTCTACCTCCTTATTTCTCTCAAGTGTGAAGTTTTTTTTTTTCTTGAAGAAAATCAACATCAAACAAATTGGAAAAATAGAAAACATTTTACCCCACATCACCAGGCTTGGCCAGCTCTACCTATATAGATATACACATTTAATTTCTCAATCTTTTACTGCTATGTGAAAAAATTTAACTTTCATCAGTTTGGTCAGTTTGCATATTGAATGTCCTGATCACCTCTGAATTATTTTGAAGAATGGCAAAAACACTTTCATTTTGTTGATTGTTCAAATATTTTATTTGATATTTAGGCTAATTTTGTTTGATATGCTATTTTGGGGGTTACAATTAATCTTCTATGCTTTTAGGAATGTCATTCCATTTCTTTCCTTTGATTTTTTGGTAAACAAAGAGTAATCTTGTAATATTCTGATGGATTTTTATTGGATTTTTCAAGGTTTCTTCCTTGCTTCCTGCAAAGTTTATTGTTTGGTGTTACAATTCAAAAGTTTAGCTACAATGTTTATTAGTGAGTTGAATATGGAATTTCTTTCTGCTTTATTCTATGCGGTCTTGAACTGCACATTTGCCATCTGTTGCCATTATTTTTATACAAGTTTCCTGGGTGATTTCTTGAAGTATGGTATTGAAGTTTCCTTTTCATGATACTTTTGTGGGAAGACTTATAATACTTAGATTATCTCTACATCCTATCTTCAATTTCAGCATCCTTATTTTGTTGTCATTTGTTATTTGGTTTTGTTTAATTAATTTTTCTTCTGCCTCTACATTTTTTTGTTCTAATTTTGTCATTCTCTTTTTCAAACCACCTATCATTTTAGAGATTGTCTCTGTCTTCGTCTATGCTTCCTCCTCTTGCTGACTTCTTCTTTTAGTACTCCAATTTCTCTTTTTGTTTTCTTACTTACTTTACTTTGCTTACTTCTTTACTTTTCTGAACCGTTATAGGGATTTTTGGAGTTACTCCACTGTCACTTCAGGAGACTTGTTGAATTTGTTGTAATACCTTTACCTTCCTCATTTTGTATCACTTTCCTTTCTGCCAAATTATTTGTTCATTAAAATCACTCTTTTCTTCAAATGTTCATTTATTTTTCCTCCTCAGCTTCTATATATCTTTTTCAATTACTCTGCTCATTTTTTTGTGATGTTCTTACTGTAAATGAATTTATTTCCATAAGTCCTTTCCTTTCTGTAAGTCCAACATTGTTCTGCTCCTGCTTCAATACTTGCTGTCTGTTCTTTGTTCTATCAGATTCTTCGGATGGGACAAGATCTGTGGCCCTTGAGGCATGGCGTGACCCTTTGGGATGTTATCATAGGGAAACTACAAGAGGCTACTGTACTAGGACTTGTAATCTTACTCTTTGGTGTTCCACATTTCTCTCTGAGAATGACTTTCTCCAAATTGCATTTTGTAAAATATAAGGCTAGGAGATATATAGAAATCATCTGAAAGAAAAATGAATTAGAGGAGGATTCATTTGTGAGTTTTAGTGGACCACAAGCTCATTATGAGTCAACTACATGATATGGAAGATAACATATTAAAATAAGCATAGTTGAAAAGCAGAAAAGTGATAGTCATACTGTACATCTCCCTTTGACTTTGTTTGGAGTTTTGTGTTCAGGTCTGGGTGTCACATTAAAAAACAAACTGAAAATCTGGGGAATGTCTAGAAAATGGTAACTAGGATGGTGAAGTCCTTTGAAGTCATGGCATATGAGAATCATTTGGATTGCTTGAAAAACTGGGAACATTTAGCCTGGAGAAGAGAGGATGCAACATTATAGTTCTCATTATTTGAAGGCCTATCACATTCAAGATGAATGACTCTTTTTCTGCTTGGTTCAAGAAATCAGAACTAGTTGCAATGAGTGGAAATCTCAAAGTAGCAGATCTACTTTCCATGTATAGAAAAGCTTCCTAACAATTAGATACAGCCAAAAATAATGTGGTTTGTCTCCATTGGTATTAAGTCCTTTCTTCACTAGAGGTTTGCAAATGGAGATTGGATGACCACTTATTGGAAATATTATTAAGCAGGTTCTTAATCAGCTATGGGTTGGATTAGATGGCCTGGGAGGTCTTTTCTAAGTCTGAAATTTTGTGATTCTGTCTCAGGATAGACTGCTTCCTCTCCATTGCTTTTTAGAAGGTTAGAAGGGAGAAAGTATAAACTTGAGCCAGGGGACTCCAGAGGAAACCTGGGAGGATTTTTCCCAGGTGAGATTATTTTCTTTAAACAGATTTTAATCACCTGTAAAGTGGGACCAATTTTAATATTGTACTCCCCACTGCCACTCCACCAGGGTTGTACTTTGTAGGTGCTCAATAAGTATTTGCGGACTCTTGCCAACCTATTTGTCAGTTTTCAGCTCTTACCCTCCATGCTAGCTTAGGAAACGAAGCTCTAGCTCTAAGGACCTCTAGCCAAAAGATAGGATCATAAAATCTCAGAGTTAGGAGGGACCTCAGAGGTCATAAATCCAAATTTATACCCACTGTAGGAGTTCTCTCTATAGCATGTGTGTGTGTGTATGTGTGTGTGTGTGTGTGTGTGTGTGTGTGTGTGTAAAAGAGAGACACACACAGAGATACACAGAGAGAGAAGACACAGAGAGACAGAGAGAGAGACAGAAGCAGAGAGAGAATGTATGTGGTGGTGGTGGGGTCACCAAACTTTTGTTCTAACATCTCCCTTAAAGGGGAACTCACTGAAGTATCTGTTGAGACATCTAGCTCCATGGTTGGATGGCTCTGATTGTTAGAAAGATCTTTCATATGTTGAGTTGAAGTCTATCTGCTTTCCTTTAACTTTCCTCAGTTGGTCTTCCTTCTGCCCTCCAGGGCCAACGAGAACAAGTCTCATCCCCTTTCTTCAAAGCCAGCCCTTCAGATATTTGAAGAGGGTGATCAGATAAGAGCCCAGAAGTATGTGGCGAGTTTCATCCTCCTCCACTGTCAGGCAGCCAGGCCCAGGGAGGGGCACCCTTTTAGGAGACCCACTCCCAGGCCTTCAGCACCTCTGGGAGCTGCAGGTGGGAGGCACTGTCCCTGCAAGTTAAAAAGAGAGTTTAGATAGCGAAATAGAATGTAAATGTTGTGGCAGCTAGCCAGAGTTCCACCCTTCTCTAACTCTCCCTTCTCTTCCCCCTACTTCCACCCTCCTTCCAAAGTCCTTTTTACTTTTGGCTGATTTCAGTGCAAGCCTTAATACTATTAAGGGCTCTCATTTATTTAGGAAGTTTTTTTGCAAAAGGTTTTTCTCAAAGCAAGGTAGATGGTAAACATAAATTTACTTTTTATCATTTATTTGGGAAGCCTTTCCTTTTACTCCAGTGGTTAATATCTGCCTTCCCCTAATCACTTTATCCATTCCGCAAATATCCTATACTGATCTGTGGGCATGTTGTAGCCTTTCGGTATATTGTAAGCTTATTGAAAGCTTACTCTTCCATTTTTATCCCCATTATCTAACACAATTTATTTAGCATATTTAACACAACTTATTAAGCACATAGTAGTAGGTCCTTAATAAATACTTTTTGATTAATTATGTAATACAGACATACAGTGGATATCTAGCAAATGTATGTTGAATTAAATGCCATGTTTGATTTGAAGAGCGATATGTCCAGGGTCATATAGCTAGCAAGGCATGGAAACTGAAGCTAGAAGGGATCACAGAGATTATCAACACTAAACCTTACTTCAAAGATGAAGAAACTAAAGTCCAGAGAAAGAAAATATCTCACAAGTAGTAGATACCAGGGGTAGGGTTTCTATCTTCATCCTCTGACTTCAAATCCAGGGTGCTGTGCTGTACTACCTTTCTGAACTGCCTTAGAAGCTGTGATGGCTATCATTTTTCTTATGTAACATTTAGTTGAACAGCCCTTGAGGAAATTTCTGATAGGACTTAGGTATCCTGACAGCAAGACCAATGCTCTTTCTGCTCTGCCATGGGGTCTTAGATTAGTTGTGACTCTAGGGCCAGTCGTTTTGATTTAGCATGACATCCTAGCTTCCTTTACCCAGCAGCTGTAACCACCCATTCCCTTCTGTTCCAGTGCCTGACTGCCCAGCTTACTGTGTGTCTTTCCTTGACCTGTTGCCAGCTACAGGTATGGCAGCTAGAATTGGGTAATTGGGCAAGGCAAGTAAGTGCCAGCTGGCCTCTCCTTCCCTTCTCTGTGGGAAGCCCCACCTCCATGACCAGCTTTGCCAAAGGGCAAACCCTCCTCCAGGAAGAAATGAGCCTTTCCCGGCTACCAGTGCGTGTAAACATTGACTCTGCTGATGAAGGTCAGTAGCAGAGCCTGAAGGGGCCCAGCTGTTCTCATAGACCTTAAGGCTTAGAAGCTAATACAAGAAGGTGACTTTTTTTCCTCAGTACTTTTTTCTTTTGTCTTCTCTCTCCCTGGTAAAATAGTGGACTTAAAGACGTTAGCCTAACTCTATTACTTAGTATCTGGCTGACTCTGTACAAGAAATTTAAGCTTTATGGATCTCAGTTTTCTCATCTGTAAAGTGTAACAATAATCCCAGAGTTGCCTCTCTCAAAGGCTTTTTACAGGCATCCAATTAAATAATTGATATCAAAGAATGTCATAAATTACATAAATCACTATAAAATGTGAGACATTATTATATTATTAATCTTGATTAGATTACTTACAATAGCGATAGGATGGTAGATTTAGATAGCTGGGAGGAAACTTCGAGGTCATCTAGTACAACTGCCACATTTTACAAATGAGAGAATTGGGGTCCAGAGATGTTAAATGCCTTGCATAGGCAATAATTGTCCCAGTAAAGATTCAGTCTTGGGTTTTCTCTCTCCAAATCCAGTGGTCTTTAGCCCATGAATTTTTGGTACTTTGTTATTTACAATGCCCTTTCCCTATAACTCTTACTTGATTTTTTAAATAGATTTTTTTGTTCTTTTTATCTCTTTCCTTAGCTTTTCTAACAGTTCTTGTTGGGTTTGTGTCTAATCTGCATTTTTCTTTGAGGATTTGCTTGTAGATGTTTTCAAGACATCTTTTTCTGAGTTTGTGTCTTGAGTTTTCCTGTCATTATGATAGCTTTTTATGGTCAGGTTATATTTTTTGTTTGTTTTTGTTTTGTTGTTGTTTGTTCATTTTTCCATTCTATTTCTTGACATTTATGTTAGAGTTGAGCTTTGCTCAGCTTATGGAGGGGATGACTAGTTTCTTAACTTCTGTCTTTTATGTTCTTCTGCTACTTTTATAACTTGATCTGAGGCCTGGAAATTTTTGGTAGTTCCAATATGATATGATCTGGGGAGAGGTCTGGTCCTTGCTCTCCCAGGCTGTCCTCTGCTTATTACATGAATAGGGCCTCTCCTCTGTTGTGACTATGACCTCTCCTCTCCACTCTGGAACTTGGTAATGGGAGACAGAACAGACAAATGGTGCTTGGTCCTGTACCCAGTGCTATGACAGGCGTCCTCTGGACTCTCTTTCTGACCAGGTGTTCAGTCCAGTTACTGTCCCTGGGCCTTGCTTCCACCCCACAGCCCGTGTTGCTTCTGCCACACTGCATTCCTGACACTGCACCCCAGTGTCTGCAAACCTTTCTTTCTGTCTTCCTAAGCTGCCCTGGGATAGAAAAATCACTTACTGTGATTTTTTGATGGTTTTCTCACTTAGTATTCAGTTAGGCATTTTCTGTGTTGTTTTTTGTTTTTAACATTCTTTTCTTTTTGAATTTTGAGTTTCAGATTCTGTTGATCTCTTATCCTTCCCCCACCACTGAGAAGGCAAACAATATAATACCAGTTATACATGTGAAATCATGCAAAACATGTTTCCATATTAGCCATATCACCAAAAAAAAACCCTAAAAATAAAGTGAGAAAATTATACTTCAATTTGTACTCAGAGTTCATCAATTCTCTCTCTGGTGGTGGACAGCAATTTTTCATCATGAGTCCTTTAGAATTGTCTTGGATCACTGTATTGATCAGAGTAGCCAAGTCTTTCACAGCCGATTGCCATTATAACATTGATGTTATTGTGCACAATGATCTCCTGGTTCTTCTCACTTCACTTCGTATCCATTCATATAGGTCTTGCCATGTTTTTTTTTTTTTTTCTGAAACCATCTCCCTTGTCATTTCTTATATCACAATAGTATTCCATCTTAATCATATCCCACAGCTTGTTCAGCCATTCCCCAATTGATGAACATCCTGTTAGTTTCCAATTCTTTGCCACCACAAAAAGAGCTGCTATAAATATTTTTGTACATTAAGTCCTTTTCCTTTTTTTTTTTAAATCTACTAGGAGTAAAACCTAGTAGTGGTATTGCTGGATCAAAGGGTACACATATTTTATAGCCCTTTGGGCATAGTTCTAGATTGTTTTCTAGAGTGGTTGGACTAGTTCACTACTCCACCAACAATTCATTAGTGTACCTATTTTTTCCTCATCCCCTCCAGCATTTGTCATTTTTGATAGGTGTGAAGTGGTTCCTCAAAGTTATTTTAATTTGCTTTCTTTAATCAATATTTATTTAAAATATTTTGTCCTATGCCTATAAATAGCTTTAATTTCTTCTTAAAACTTCTTGTTCATCTCTTTTGACCATTTATCAATTGGGGAATGACTCTTATTTTTATAAATTTGATTCAGTTTCCTATATATTTGAGAAATGAGGCCTTTATCCAAGAAACTTGATGTAAAATATTTTTATATTACTTCATTGTCTATATCTTTTAGCAAAATGTAGTTTCCCTGATTATCTTTTTCAATTAGTTCTAATTTTTCTTTTGCTTTAACTGAGATCATGATTGCCACCCCTACCTTCTTTACTCCAGCTGAAGCATAACAGCCTCTGCTCTAGCCCTTCATTTCAACTCTGTGTACTTCCTTCTGTCTCAAGATGTTTGGAAGGGAATGTTGGGAGAGTTCAGCTGAGTCCCAACCTGTATTTAGCCATCTTGGTTCCCTCTGTGGTCATTATATAAAAGAGGTTTTGGGGGAGGTAGCTGGTGGCTCAGTGGATAGAGCACTACCCCTGGAGTCAAGAGGACCTGAGTTCAAATTCAGCCTCAGACACTTGACACTTACTAGCTGTGTGACCCTGGGCAAATCACTTAACCCCACTGCCTATCCAAAAAATTAAAAATTTAAAAATAAAAGAGGTTTTGGGGAAGCGTTGGCAGTCAGTGATCTATGACTCCACCATCTATACTTTTTTGTCTTAAGAGTCAAATGGAAATTTACAATTCATAACAAATAGTCTAGTAGAAAAAATCATTTAACTTTCCTGTGCCTCAGTTTCCTCAGATCTAAAATGAGGATGCTGGATAAGGTGACCTCCAAGGTCATCTCCAAATATATTATCCTGTGATGCTATTAATAGCCTTGGTACAATAGATTGGTTTCATTATAGAACTCAATTAAAGTTAATACGAATTGTTTTTATCAAGTGCCAAATACTGGCTCCCTCTTTATCCTAAGGAACCATTTCTTCCTATAGAAACAAATGACTAGAAGAGTTTGGTCTTTGGTTTGACATAGATAGTAAGACAGTGACAGAAATCGTTCTATCAAGACTGATATAGTAATCAATCATGACTGACAGGTTGGAGCTCCCTGCTACACAAAGAATCAGCATTGAGTAGGCATTGTTAGATTGAAGTCCTAGGAAATGGAGTAAGAAATAGAGAAAAAAAAATCTGTTTTTCTATTCACCTCTAGATTTCCAGTTTCATCTGTGAAAATCAATGCATTAATGATTAAATACTCAGTGGTAAGAAGGAATACTTAACACTATGTTTCTTTAGGAGATAATACTTCCTTTTAACACTGGTAACAGCACTGAAAAATAATGGATCTATATGTTATAGATAGATAGATAGACAGAACTTTGATGACATATCATGGAAGTTTTTATGACATATTAGAAAGATTTCATGGCTTGGAGTCAAGAGATCTGGCTTCTAATCTCAGAAAAGGGAGCATGGCTTAGTGAACAGTGAGCTGGACTTGGTATAAGGAAAACTTAGATTCAAATGTTATCTTAGACATATTAACTGTGTGACCCTGGACAGATCATTTTACTTGTGTTTTGTTTTCTTTACCTCTATAATGAGGGGCCTGGATTCAAAGACCTCTAAAGTCCCTTTCAGCTCTAAATCTATGAAAAACCATGTGATCATGGGAAAGTCTCATACCCAATCTGTGGTACAAGTACAAATTAGGGTAGTAGCCCAGAGGAGATGCTACACTATGATTGTTTTCATCTGTCATGGTGGTCATAAGTTCTTTAGAAACTCAAAGCTTAAGCCTTTTAGCTATACCATTGGAGGTGATAACCCTTCAGTTCTCTCTGTAGTTCTACAACATCTATTACATTGTGTCCAGTTCTAGATGCCACATTTTAGGAGAATTTTGTACAAATCGGAGTGTGTCAAAGGAAAATGACACCTGAATGGTGAAGGATCTTGAGATCTTAGAATGTGAAAATCATTTGAGAGACTGGATATTTAGCTTGAGAAGGTAAGACTTAGGGGAGAAATGATCACCATTTTCAACTATTTTAAAGACTGTCACGAGGAAGAGAGATTAGATTTGTTCTACATGATCCTAGAGAGCAGAACTGGGGCAGCTAGGTGGCACAGTGGATAGAGCACTGGGTTTGGAATCAGGAAGATTCATCTTCCTGAGTTCAAATCCAGTCTCAGACACTTACTAGCTGTGTGACCAAGTGACTTAACCCTCAGTTTTATTTGTTGCCTCAGTTTTCTCACCTGTAAAATGAGCTGGAGGAGGAAATGGCAAACCACTCCAGTATCTTTGCCAGGAAAACCTCAAAATGGGATCACAAAGAGTTGGACACAACTGAAACAACTCAACAACAATAGAGAGTGGAACTAGGAGCAGTAGATGGAAGCTATTAAAAGGAAGCTTTAAACTTAATGTCAAGGAAAATAAACAAACGTCCTAATCATCAGAACCATCCCAAAGTGGAATGCACTGCTTTGGGAAGCAAAGCCCCTGTAAATACTGAAACACTGTAGAAATGAGTTAATATCATTAGCAATCATAGCCAACTTTACTGAGGAAGAAAATAATGAAAAAGACCTTTGAGTAGCCAGTCTTTCACAAAGGTAACAAACAGCATGTACCTTAATATTTCTGTTGTTGATTCTATAATTTTTTTTTTTTTACTTTTTTTGATTCCCTACAAAGTGATTACCATGCTGCTATGGCAACCATTGGCAACTCAGGATTTTTAAAAATGTTCTATTAATGACTTCAGGTATCTTATAGTTTGGGAATGTCACTTGTTCTCAGGCTCTGTTGAGGAAAGCATTTCCCAATCTCCTCTAATCCTTCCTGTGTTCTCTCCCAACCCTTGTCTTCCTCCCATTGTCATTGAAATTCTTCATTTCCTTCAAGGCCCACCTCTTCTATACAACCTTCCATGATTACCCTTAGATGGAAGTCAAAACACATGGCACTTACTTCTTTGAGTGAGTTGTCCCTTCACCAGTTGTAACCCTTTAATGTCACCAGAATAACTTCTTGATTTGCTATGAACAAAATCTATATGTATGTATAACATATTCATGTACATATATGACATAAGTTATATCTATAGAATGCATGTCATATATATGCAATATATACATGTATAATACTTACCTGTATATATGTGTATACAATCCAATTAATTGAGTGATCACAGCATCTCAAATTGAAAGGGAGTTTAAAGACCAAAAATTCACTCTAAAAATAGAAAGGGACCTTTCAAATCTGGTCCAGAAGTGTCAAACATGCGGTCCACAGCACTCCCAAGTGTGACCTGTACCAAATTAAAATGTAATTGGGAAATATTTAACAAAATAGATAAAAATACAATAAAACATAGATAATATTACATTTTAAAACTGAGTGAATATGAAGCCCTCAGGAATTCTTGTTTATGGTTTTGTTTGTTGTTCAATCACTTCTGTTATGTCCATGATTCTTCGTGAGCCCATTTGGGGTTTTCTTGGCAAAGATATTGGAGTGGTTTGCCATTTCTGCACCACCTAGCTGCCTATCTCCATTTTATAGATGAGAAAACTAAGGCTAAGGGAGATTAAGTGACTTGCCCTAGGTCATACAGCTAGTAAGTGTCTGAGGCCAGATTTAGACTCAGGAATATGAGTCTTACTGACTCCAAGCCTAGTGCTCTATTCACTGCACCATGTAGCTATGGTTTAGTGACTCCTGTTTCTGCCTGAGTTTGGCACCATCGATCTAGTCTAACATTCTTTTTTACAGATGAAAGCAGTAAAATACAGATATGTTAAGTTTCTTTTTTTTTCTTTCTTTCTGCTACAGTATGCTACCTTTCACCTTGTGACCACCCCTTTGGTAAACAGCAACATTGGTCCTTACATGACAAAGACATAGGACATCCCAGGTCCATAACTGAGGCCTCTGAGACTTGGTAGGACTTGCTGGAACTTGTATTCTGCTTGTATTGCTTTTGAGAACTCAGAGTCTGCTCCATACCATAAGGATATATCAAAGGAGTTAATCCCCAGGGTAAATCATTTAAAGTTGACCTCTGGCTCTTTCCAAAGGAGTCTTTCCTAGGGTCTTTCCGAAAGGAGATAAGAAGGTGTATAATGTACAATGTTGGTCTGATATAGGATAACTATTTCTTTCTTTCTTGCAAAGGAAATGCTTAAAAGACACGTTGTTACAAAATGAAAAGAAATATGAAACTATATAATAATTTATAACTTATATTAATTTACAACTTGCATATTCTTCTGGGAGGCTGAAACTTAACACATCAAAATATGAGATGTTTAATGGAACTGTTGAACAGAGATTTCCCTTTGCCATGGCTCCCTCAAGGTTCATGTTTTCTGACAAATGAGACCAGGACTAGGGCTCTTCCTTTTTTTGTCATCTCCTCCAGGAAGATCTGTAGAACCTTCAGGGAGCAGCTCCTGCAAGGACGTTGGCGTTATCTGAGGGACCCAAGGGGCTCCTGACTTCTCACCCTCATGATGTTACCTCCAGCCAGAAATATCCACTTTAGTTGTTACTAATTTGGATGTAACTGTCCCCTTTTGGACATGACCCATTTGCTGTTGTTGTTGTTCAGGCACCCCATATGGGGTTTTCTTGCAAAGATACTGGAGTGGTTTGTTGTTTCCTTCTCTAGTGGATTAGGTAAACAGAGATTAAGTGACTCACCTAGGATTATATAACTAGTGAGTATCTGAAGCCAGATATGAACTCAGGTCTTCCTGCCTCCTGGCCCAGCACTCTATTCGCTGAGCCACCTAGCTGCCTCATGCAGGAACCATACTTAAGTTTTATTCATTAGATGTTCTAGGAATTTCTGGGGGTAGCCAAGAAATTCTCTATGAGAGCCACAGAGAAAAAAATGACCCTCTTAGAGGTCAAGCCCATGCGACTGAACTTGAGTCCAGAGTTCTTGGGGGTCCTGAGCCATCAGTCACACTTTAATGATTTCAAGTTTACAAAGTATTTTACTAACTTTGACTCTGTAAGATAGATACTATGAATATTATCATTCCCATTTCACAGACACAGAAACTGATGCTCAAAGATGACTTTCCCATAGTCATGTAAGGAAAGCCCTTCCTAATTAGCCTCCAAACTTTCTTTTCCAAATTTATCGATTTACAACTTAATCTCTCTTCATGCACTCTGTGTTCTGGCAAAGTTGGCCTAATTGCTGTTGCCTGAACACAATATTCTATCCCTTACCTCTGTGCTGTGGTCTAGGCTTTCCAAGCCTGGAGGATGCTTCTTCTTCACCTCTTTCTTGGAAAATCAGTCCCTAGCTTTTTTTAGAGAACATCTCAGGTGCTACTCATGAGAGGAAGGTTTTCCTGATACTCTAGTTGTTCGTGCATTCCACTATCTGAAACTGTTTTGTCCTTACTCAGTGTATAGTGTGTCTTTACATGTGTACATGATGTTGAGGTTTAGGGGTGCTGGCACCCCAAAATCACAGCACATGAGTACTGCCCAAATGAATTTGACCCAAGTCTTCTTTCAGCCAAAGACCAGGTTTATTAGAACATCTGCCATATTGGGCAGACTCTTAAGGAATCTAAACATTTGTATTGTTAATGCAAGTGAGCCAGATCTTAAGAATCTGAGTACCTTAATGGAGACAAGATGAATCTTATATACAAAAAGACTGTGGGAGGAATCCAGGAGTGGCCAAGTAGTCTGGGGGTAATCGGAGGAGGGATCTAAGAAGGATCTGGTTGGGAGTGGTCAGTAAACTGGGGTGAACAGAAGGAACTGGACCAGGGTGCCAAGGGAGAATGTGGAGTCTAGATAGGATTAAGGGTGGGAAGTGGCCAGGGGCAGTGGAGAGGTAACTGAACAGAACTGGGAGATTGAGTGTAGCCACAATGAAAGGCCAGTTGAGTGGATTACAGCCTCAGGCAAATGCCAGAGATTTGGGAAAAGCCCAGGGATTTTCTTTTTTTGGGGTCTAGATCCCAAAGACATAGTCTTTTTCTTTTAGAGGTTCAGATCCCATTCCCATCATGTGATATTTTCCCCCAGTAAAATGTAAGCTCATTGAGGGCAGGGGCTATTTCTCTTTTGTCTTTGTAATCCCAGCACACAGGGCCTGGAATATGATAGGGGATCTCTAAAAATGGTACTAGTTGTAGGTAGTGCTAGTAAGGTACTGGGGTAAGAATAAGACCAGTTCTTGAAGGAAGGGGTATGGGCAGGGGGTGTAGTGGAAAAAACACTGGTTTCAGAGGCAAAGTGATATGCAGTCAGTCAGAAGATCTGTGTTCAAGTCTTGGCTCTTTCACTAGCGTGATTTTAGGTAAATCACGTCTCTCTGGGCCTCAGTTTCCCTATCTGTAAAATGAAAAATAATTATAATGCATTATCTGAGAAACTGTGCTAAAATGAAGGGATTAGATTAGATTAAAGAATCTCTTCCAGCTGTAATGTTAAATGGATTTAAATCTTGGGTCTTACATTTCCTCTAAGCTGTATGACTATGGGCAAGTCACTCTACCTTTCTCAGCCTTAATTTCCTCATCTATGTAATAGGGATAGTGGGATTTATGGAACAGTATGGACAGGAATTGCATAGGATCACAAAGTGGAGATGAACTGTTATTTGTACTGTCAGAAAGGACCACATTGATGAGGTCATCAAAGTATTGATTTAGGATAAACAGACAAACAAATAAGTAAATTCTGTATTTATTTGTCTGCTAGCATGCTGTGTTCCCCTAGCAGAGTAAAAGCTTCCTAAGGGCAGAGATTGTCTCACTTCTCGATTTTCACCCCCAGTACTTAGCGTAGTTCATGGAATACATTACAGGTACTCAATGCTTTTTGATTAGTTGATCAGGTGACCTACTTCATGAAGCTATTTTGAAGAATGTACTTTGCAAATCTTAAAATACTATAGAAATGTTAGTTGTCATTATTGAGTTATTATTCTATGATTCTAAATTCCCTTTCAAATGTGACGTTCTTTGGTTCCATAAATCTGTACATCCCAATTTGGCTTCTAACTTGCTATTTAACTTGGATAAGCCCTTCTCCTCAGCCTCTGTTTTCTGAGCTGCAAAACTGGAAGAGTTGGAGTAGAAAGATCTCTATGATCCATTTAAAACCATTTCTAACAGTCTATATATCTAACCCTGAAAAATAAATAGGTGGTACAGTAGATAGAGTATTGAGTTTAGAGTCAGAAAGACCTGAGTTCATATCTAACTTTAAATACTTTCCAGAAGTATGACCCTGGGCAAATCACTTAATCTGTCTGCCTCAGTTTCCACATCTAAAAAAAGAGATAATAAGAACACTTATCTCCCAAAACTATTGCGAGGATAAAATGAGATAATATTTGTGAAACACAGCATAGAGCCTGGTACATAGTTAGAGCTTAATCAATGCTCCTTCCCCTCTCCTTCTTCCTCAGAATTAGATTCCTATCTCCTCTCTTGACATTGTCTCCTCCTCCTGTTCACCTCTTCTATTAACTGGTCCCTTTCAGCAGTTAGCTACCTGAAGAAAAGGTACATTTCTTAGCAAGTCTCTCCTCCTTTTGAAGGCCTAGGTCTACTCTCCTTCAGGGACCCCCCCAGAGCCAGAGAACATAATTGACATTTCTCCTGCAGTTCTTTTCAATAAACAACTGTCCTTGATCTATCATATCTGTAGAAGCCCTGAACAAGCTTGATTTCAAAAGATTTATCTATTGAGCTAAAATGTACCTCAATCATCTTTGTGCACAAAACACCAACATGGGCTATTTGTCTTGGACTGGAGTGTTTGGCAAAGAGCCGGACTTAAGTCTTCAGAAGGAGTGCTTAGTAAAGAATGCTGGCACTCACAGAGGAGTTTAATGTCCGCCACTGACCCCACCCACTCTACTTAGCTCTGAGCTTCTTGGCAGGCCCTAGAAAACCACAAGACAAGTTTTATCATCTGGTAAACCTGTCGCTTGGAAAAAAAAATGACTTCAATAAAATATTTCAACAATTATAGTACATTTTAATTAGGTGCATGCCACATAATTATAGATTTTAGAAAAAATGTATAGGATTTCAAAAACCAACACCATATGCCATGTGGATTTACCTGTATTACCTTGGGTATTTAACTGTTGAACTCTCTGTACCTGTGAAATAAATGACATTCCAAGTTCTTTGCTCCTCTTGTCCTTCTTGTACCTTTTTTGATAGCATTTTAAAATTTACAAAAAACATTCTGTGTAGTAATCCAAAAAGAGAGAGAGAGAGAGAGAGAGAGAGAGAGAGAAGAGAAAGAGAAAGTAACAATTATTGTTACATTCTTTTCACAGATGAGGAAACAGAGGTTTAAAAAGATTAAGAGATTTACATAACTAGTTGTATGAAATTTACATACTGGAAGGAACTAGGAAGTTTCAATCTGGAAACAACTTTAGAGATCATCTAGTCCAAATCTTTCATTTTAAAGATGAGGAAACTGAGAGCAGGACAGATTTAAAAAGATTAATATTATATTTTTTCCAGTTACATGTAAAAACACATTTTAACCTTCATTTTTTATAATTTTGAGTCCCACATTCTCACGTTTCCTCCCTTCCCTACCTCATTGAGAAGGCAAGAAATTTCATATAGATATACATGTGTAGTCATGCAAAATATATTTCCATATTAGTCATATTGTGAAAGAAAACACAGACCAAAAAAAACCCCCAAGAAAAGTAAAGTAAAAATTGTATGCTTCAGTCTGTATTCAGATTTCATCAGACTTTCTCTGAAGGTGGATAACGTTTTTCTTCATAAGTCATTTGGGATTGTCTTAGATTACTGTATTTCAAAGACTAGCTAAGTCATTCACATCATAAGTCATTTGGAATTGTACAATATTGCTGTTACCCAGGTTCTGCTCACTTTACTTTGAATCAGTTCATATAAGTCTTTCTAGTTTTTTTTTTTCTGAAAGCATCCTGCTCATAATTTCTTATAGCATAATAAATAGTACTCCATTTCAACCATATACCACAACTTGTTCAGCTATTCCCCAATTGATGGGCATTTCCTCAATTTCCAATTCTTTGCAACCACAAAAAGAGCTTCTATAAGTATTTTTGGACAAATAGGTCTTTTTTTTTTTAATCACTTTGGGATAAAGAACTAGCAGTGGTATTGCTGGATCAAAGTATGCATGGTTTTACACCCCTTTGGGTTAGTTCCAAATTGCTCTCTAGAATGGTTAGATCAATTCACAACTCCACCCAGAGTGAATTAGGGTCCCAATTTTCCCACATGCCCTCCAACATTTGTCATTTTCTTTTTCTGTCATATTAGCCAATCTGTTAGGTGTGAGGTAGTACTTCAGAATTGTTTTAATTTGTATTTCTCTAATCAATAGCTATATAGAGGATTTTTTTATATGACTATAGATATTTTGGTTTCTTCATCTGAAAGCTGCATGTTCATATCCTTTGACCATTTATCAATTGGGGAATGACTAGTATTATTAAAAATTTGACTCTGTTCTCTATATATTTGAGAGATGAGGCCTTTATCAGAGAAATTTGCTGTAAGTTTCCCTTTGCTCCCCCCCCATTTTCTTCTAATGTTGGCTGCATTGGTTTTGTTTGTGCAAACCCTTTTTAATTTAATGTAATCAAAATTTTCAATTTTACAACCTATAATGCCCTCTGTTCTCTTCTTTGAGAGAATCCTTCCCTTATCCATAGATCTAACAGGTAAACTATTCTATGCTCCCCTACACTGCTTATGGTATCACCCTTTATGTCTAAATCTTGTACCCATTTTGACCTTAGCTTGGTAAGAGAGATTTTTAGACCCCCAGGTGACAGAGGACCTGACTTGAAATGTTAGGAGTGCTACTCAATTTCTGAATGACTTTGGCAAGCCCCTTCACCTCTCTGAACTTCAGTTTCCTCACCATAAAGTGAAGAAGAGATTGGATTCTTCTAGGCCCAAGTTTTTAATTCTATAAAATGACTTGCTTTAGGTTTTACTAAAATAAGTATACAAGTTAGAATTTAAGACAGGCCTCTGGATTCCAATTACAGTGCTCTTCTCAGTATAATTACTACCTTTGAACTTTGTACTTTTATTTCCATCTGGGAACAACCAAATTCTAAAAATGTTTATTCACAAAGAAACTCAGTTTCCCTATGAAGCTGCTGTATGCTGGCCTGGGAGTCAGGAGCCCTGGATTCTATTTCAGGTTCTACCACTAATTTATTGTGTGATCCAGAGCAAGGCCTTGCCCTTCTCTCAGCCTCAGTTCCCCTATCTATAAAATGGTTCTATATTGCATGATCTCTATGATCACTTATAGTATTAGATTCTGTAAACTCAATGAACAAATCTACTTTTGCTGTCCCCATATCTTAGTCAGAAAAACAGGCCTAGAGAGAATAGGAGAGTAAGCCAAATTCCAAAAGCATTCAATGACCCCTTAAACAGCAAGTTTTGGATGATAAGACTATGATTTGTCCCAGTGGGGCATCAATTTAGTCATCTGTACCCAGTATACTATGGGTTAGACTAAAAGATATACAAGGTCCCTTCCTTGTCTGAGACACTGAGATTATCTAATATTTAATAGATGCTTCTTGAATGGAATAGAATGGAATTAGAGAAGGTGAGGTAAGAGGGAGGTCTTTACTGCCTTCCAGTTATCAAGTGGTTATTCATTATACTCAGCACTGTGCTAGACACTGGGGTAGATAAAATGGAAGGATGGGGCCTGGTCCCTGCTCACTGTTGAGTTGGGGAGACAATGCTAACAGACATTCACACCAGGGAATGTTACTCACAACTGTGAATAATACAAGAAAGAATATGATTAAGGGCTTAATGTGGTGATTCAGCCTGTAATTGCTGAAGGAGTTCTGAGGAATCAAAGGCCATCTGTAGAGATTTTATTCTAATGGGGCCCCAGAAATAGTCCTGGGAGGCATAAACTAGAGGGGGTAGAGGTGGGGGAAGGAGCCCAGGCACTTCCAGCTGGGCCCTGAGTGTCTTTCACTAGGGCAATAGTAAAAAAAAATTTAAAAAAAGTGTGTCGTTTGTTGGTGACTCTGAGGATGAAGATCAGTGAGAGGTGGGGTAGCCATGGAAGACTACCCAGAGGAGGTGGGACTTGAAGTGGGTAGGATTCGGAGAGCCCAGGGAAGGCATTCCAGGAGATAGGGTGGGGCACACAAGACAAGAATGAGCATAGTCCATCTGCCTCAAACATGACCCCAGGCTTTCCTGTCTGGATACATAACTGTGAAATGCTTTTACCTGTGGAATTGATGACAATTTTTTTTTTTTTTTGCTCTGGCTTTTCCCTGGGTCTGGAGTGTTCTCCATCTCTCTCTTCTTTATTTGTTGAATGTCTATCCATTCTTTAAAGTTCAACTCTTGATCTCTGGGTTGTTAATGACCTCTCCCTCCATTCCCCAGATATCAGGTAGCATTTTGCTTTGCACATCTCTAATTTAATTATCATGTAATGGTATCTAGCACTGAGAAACTGCTAGGCTGAGTCTGTAAGGGCTCTGGGTCATTTCTCCGCCTCTGTCCTGTATCCAGATATAGGATTTGGACCAGATTTGTTCTTGGGGAACCTGGCCTCTAATGAGAGGGAGATTCCTTTTCTCACATTCGTTGGCTTGCTAAGTCCCCTACCTAAGGTATAATTATAAATTATGGCCATCAAAGAGCCAGGATATGCTTAATAAATATTTGTTGAATTGAACATAATTTGGGATTGGGAGGAAGTGAGGAGAAAGGACTGAAAGAGAACAAAGGCTGTGAAAAATAAAATTAGATTGGAAGGTCTGGATATACATATATACAGCCACATATACAATACAAACACATACCCATATGTATACAGACATATATGTTATATATATGTATATATGTTATATATATGTATAATGTATGTATGTATGTTATATATATGTTGTATATGTGTGTATATATGTTATGTGTGTGTGTATGTGTATATATATATATATATATACAGAGGGAGAGAGAGAGAGAGAGAGAGAGAGAGAGAGAGAGAGAGAGAGAGAGA
>NW_020947062.1:4402392-4437116 GCF_900497805.2 Vombatus ursinus | reverse complement strand
AGAGAGAGAGAGAGAGAGAGAGAGAGAGAGAGAGAGAGAGAGAGAGAATAAAGTTTGAGACAAATGGATTCTAATATGCCAGCAAAGCATTTAAGAGGAATGCAGGTAAGGAATTCAAGAGGAAAAGAGATAAGGGGGCAGAAACTGTCTTTTGCCTTTTTTTATATCTGCCAGTGCCTAGCACATAGTAGGTACTTAATAAATGTTTATTGAATGAATGAATGAATGGATGAAAGTGATGGAAGCCATGGAAGTAAGTACAATTTCAATAAGGAGGAAATACAGTCTTAGAGAACCCTAATCTTAAAGGGTCTAGAATCAATCAATTCATTAACAATCATTTAGTAAGTGCCTACTATGTGCCAATCACTGTGTTTGGCACAGAAGGAGTATCCAGCATAAGAGATAGAGAAGAATGCAACAGGTGGGAGATGGAATAGGCATTAGGATCATAGAACATAGGATGGAAGAGATATGAGGGACCTTGGAGCTGATTTAATCTGAAGCCCAGAGCAGGCAAGTTACATGCATCCTTTACTGCACTGTCTTTAGCCAGTAAACACCACAGGACCTCTCTGAAATCAAAAGGAACTTTACGTAGAATCATATAATCACTAAATCTTAAAGTTGGAAGGGATGCCAGTGGTCATCTAGTCTAATCTATGTTCTAAAGGAATCCCTACTACAACATACCTAATAAGTGGTCTTCCAGACTTTGCCTGAAAACTTCCACCGAGTGGTAATCTACTACTTCCCAAGGCTATCCATTCTACTTTGAGATAATTTTACTTATTAGGAAATTAATTTTTTCCCTGGCAAGACCTAAACTTGACTGTACAACTTCACCCATTGCTCTTGGCTTTGGCTCTGAGGCCAAACCAAACAAGCCTAATCTCATGAACATGTCAATTCTTCAAATATTTGAAAGCAACTATCATGTATCCTCTGATTCTTCTCTTAGCCATGCTAAATCTCCCAGTTCCTTCAACCAATACTCATTTATTATAGATTCAAGGCCCATCCAGCTTGTCCAATTTTGGATACCCTTCAGGTTATTATTGTTCTTAAACTCCAGGGCTCAAAATGGAACACAAATAGTACCAATGTGATCTGATCAGGGCAGAGTGCAAAGGGACTATCACCTACATATTACTGTAGACAATACTTCTCAATAAATCCCAAGATCACATTGGCTTTTTAGCTGGCACATCGCACTGCTGAATTATGTTGAGTATATAATCCACAAAACCACATAGATCCTCTGACAAAGTGCTGTTTAGCCATGTCTCTGCCATCTTATATTTCTGAAATTGAATTTTTGAATCCAAGTGTGAGACTTCATGGTTGTTCCTAGTGAATTTCATTTGATTTTATTGATTGAGAAAAATGTCTATCTTATCAGCACCTTTTTGGATCCTGACTATTGTCCAGTGTGTTAGCTATCTCTCCCAGAATTATGTTATCTAAAAATCCAATTAGCAGGTCCACATCATTGAGAAAAATGTTAAATGGTCCTATCAAGATGAGCACAAATCCCTAAGGCTCTCCACTGGAGATCTTCTGTCAAGCTGACATTATTGGCTGAACTATTTTTGACTATTTTTTGAGTTTGACCATTCAGTCAGTTCCAAAGTCATCTAAATGTTCTATCAGCTAGTCAACATTGCTCTATCTTTCCCATAAAAATAGTATGATATATTGTATAAACCAGTTTACTCTCAGAAATCTAGCCAAATGATGATATCCCTTTAATGTACTAGTTTAATAACCCTAGCAGTAAAGGAAACGAGGTGAGTCTGCCATGACCTTTTCTTGAAGCCATGCTAGATCTTATTGGTCTCTACTTCTGCTGCTGGATGTTCACTGTCCAAATCTTCCATGATCCATTGTAGAATTTCCCCAGAGATAAAGGTTAATTTCACTGGTCCATAGCTGTAGGCTCTTCTCTCTTTCCTTTTTTTTTTTTTTTTTTTGGAAAAATTGAGAGATCTGTTCTCTTACAGTCTTTCATTACCTCTTCTGGTTTCAATGATTTTTTAACTATCTCTGTGTACCTGAATAATCACTTTTTGCCACATTTAGCATCTTAATATGTAGTTCTTTAAACGAGGAGACTTGAATTCAAGGGTAATTAAGTAGGTGCTCTCTCTTCCTATCTTTACATTCGTCTTTCATATGAACTCCCCCTTTGCCCTTTTTATTCTTCCATTTCCAGTCCAAAGGTCATTCTCCATGGCAAAGAAAAGAGAGTAAGAATTTAGCAGCTCTTCCTTCTGTCTGTTGCTGGTTATCACTGTCTTAGTCACCCTAAGCAACAACCCCATTCCTTCTTTCATCCTCTTCTTTTGCCCAGTAGAGCTAAACAACAAAGAAACCCTTTTTTCTCTCCTTAGCTTCCATTGTCACACAGCTCATTCATTTCATCTCATTCACTTCCCAGCTTGCAACATGAGGGTGCCATTCCCTCAAATGTTTTCCCCTAAGCATTTCCTCTACCCATATTATTCAGAACCATCAGCTCTTAGCTCCTGACAATACCGTCATATGAAACTTCTGAATTAGTTGAATCTCCACTTTAAGCATTTGATCAAATTCCTGGTGACCATATGCAGTCAGGGAAGCTGCCATGCCTGAGCAAAACTTTGCTGTTTCTTCATCAGCTAGCTTGCATTAGAAAAAGCAGTGGGCTTGGTGTTAGAGATCTAACTGCAAGGCATCTTGACTGGGTTTGAACCCTGGCTCTGCTACTTATTACTTATGTGATCTTAGGCAAATTACTTCCCCTCTTGGGGATTTAATTTCCTTATCAGTAAAATGAGGAGGTTGGTGTACAGGACCTCTAAGTTTCCTTCTAATTCTAGATCTATGAACTTCTGATTCTACTTTAAATCTGATAATCATATGATCTGAAGGTTTCCTTTGCAACGGATTCCTCCCCCTCCATGTCCCCCCCCAAGGTATTCTCTGACATGGAAGTAATTTAATAATAATGACATTAATAATAATAATAGCTGACGTTCATGTAGTGATTTAAAGCTTACAATGACCTTTACACACATTATCTAATTTGATCACACAAAATATAACTGCACAAACTTTAACTCAAATCAAGGAATATTTGTATAACATCCCTGGAAACAACCAGAATGCCTGTGATTCTCTCTACCCTAGGACATGCTCTCTTGCCAAGATTACTCACCTAGGTAAAGACTTTCCAGGAGTTTAAAGAATTTCATGCACTGAGGACTGCTGTGCCTGTGACTGGAGAAATTCCAGGATTCTCCAATTAGCCAAATTTCTTCCAGTTTTTTTTTCTTTTTGTCCTTGTTTTGTTTTGCCCATCTTAAGGGAAGCAACAGCCAAATGATTCCCAACAAATTCTGTGACAGATATTTGCTGTGAGGCTGATAACCTAGATGCCAAGTTTCAACCCAAGTAACAACTTCAGGAATTCACAATCATTAATTAGGAAAAAAAGGCAGAGAATGTAATGGAAACTTCAAAAGCCCTTTAACTCTTAATGCCTTGCCAGGTGTATGCAATACAAGGGCCTATTAAGCCTGATAATTGTCATCCATACAATGAAAGATAAACCCATACATGTAATTCTGTTATCTTATTGAAACTAGTGAGGTGCTAGGGATATAGATGAAGATAGAACTGTCCCTGCTTTCAAGGAGCTTATATTCTACTGTAGCTACATAGGTATTTACAGAATAAATATGAAATAAACTCATGGCAGTTTGTAATAAGAGGTCACTAGTATTTAGGGGATCAGGAAAGGCTTCATGTAGAAGGTAGGGTTTTAGTCAAATTTTGTAGGACGTAGAGTATTCTATGAGGGTAGAGAGGACAGGGGAATGAATTCCAGGCATTAGGGAGGGCCACTGCAAAGACAAAGAGACAAGAGATAAAATGTTGTGTGAGGAACAGAACAAAAGTTGTTCGACTGATTCAGAAGGAGGGAAGGGGAGTGATATACCACATCATGACTTTCCCCATTGTGGTTTTGACATCATAGATCGTCATAAGAAATTAAATGGGAGTTTTTGGGAACTTTGCGGAAGCCACAGATGATAGATGAAGGCCATCAGATGACATAGAAAAAGTTTAGAAACTCAGAAATGCATAAAATATACTTATAGTATCACATAATATCAATGTATTTTATCTTTTAATACCATAAACATTCAGACTTCTTCTCTGGTATGAAAGAAGGGTCAAAAAATTTTACATGGATTTTCCAGATTGTGGGGGTGCCAGGTCCCTAACTCTCGAGATGTGAAAGGGATAACTGTATAGTGCTGATGGAAAAGTGGGTTGGGATCAGGTTGTGAAGGGAACTAAAAGCTGAAAAGAAGAGTGTATATTTTAATCTGACAGTAACAGAGAGTCACTGGATTTTATCGGGCAATGTCTAAGGGATGGATTGGAGTGGGGCAGGGAGACCAATTAGGAGGCTATTAAAATTGTCCAAATGAGAAGCAATGAAGGATTTAACTAAGGTAGTAGCTATGTATACCATATTGTTGTTTAGTCACGCCTGACTCTTTTGTGACCCCATTTGGGGTTTTCTTGGTAAAGATACTGGAGTGGTTTGCCATTTTCTTTTCTAGCTCATTTTACAGATAAGGAAACTGAGGTACACAGGGTCATGTGACTTACCCAGGGTCACAAAGCTAGTAAGTGTCTGAGTCTGGATTTGAACTCAGGTCTTCCTGACTTCAGGCCTGGTGCTCTACCACTGCACTACTATGTCCATTGTGAGGAGAGGCTAAATGTGAGATATTTGTAGAATTGGCAAATGATTGGGTTTATGAAGTGAGGAGGTAAGCATAGTGTCAAGATTGTGACCTGAAAGACCAGAAAGATGGTGGTGCCCTGGACAGAATTAGGAAGTTCAGAGTGGGTTTAAGGGGAAAGATAACAAGTTATATTTAAGATATTTATGGGATGTCTGGTTTGAAATGTCTGGTAGACAGCTGATGATATGGATCCAAGAAAAGAGATTGGAATTGGATAAATAGCTCTATGAATCATCTCCTTAGATATGATATTAAATCCATGATAACTGATAAAGTCAACAAGTAAGAGAGTGTAAAAAGAGAAAGAGGGTCCAGTTGAGAGCCTTGAGAATCACCCACAGTTAGGGGGTATGATATAGATGATGAGCTAGCAAAGGAGATGGAGGAGAAACAGGAGAGACCAATGCAATGAAAACTCATCAAGATGAGAATAATAGGGAGGAAAAGGGTCATCAATAGCTTCAAATGTTTTAGGAAGGTCAAGAAGAATGAAGATTAGGAAAAGAGATTTGGCACTTGAGACATCATTGGTAACTTTGGAGAGAACAGTTTCCAGTGAATGATGAGGTTGGAAGTCAGATTGCAAAGTGTTAAGAGGTAAAAGGTGAGGAAGTAGAGGCAACTGAAAAAAGCAACAACTTTTTCTTGAAGTTTGAATGAGAGAGGAAGGACAGATATGGGATAATGGCTTGAGGGGATGGCACAGTAGAGGAAAAATTGGTTTATTTTTTAGAATGGAGGATACTTAGGCATGTTTGTAGGTATCAAGGAAGGAACCAGGAGACAGAGATTGGAAATTAGAGAGGGTAGGATAGTAGTGGGACAATTTGCTGAAGAAAATAAGAGAATGGGTTCCAGAGCACATATAGAGGGGTTGGTCTTGGCAAAGAGAAGTTATACCTCATGGTCACAGCCTGGAGGAAAGGAGGAAAGATTAAGGGAGAGATGATTGATGGAGAGAGGAAAGGAAGGAGGAAGGGAGAGAGAGTTATCACGAATGGCCTCTATTTTCTCATTAAGTATGAGGTGAAATGCAAATGATACCGCCTTAATGAAGTTTTTCCTGATATCTTCTTATTCCCCTGAAATAACTCACATTTTTACAATGTTTTAGGAATTATAAATTACTTTCCTCATAATATCATTGTGAGAGGAGATAACGTAAATATTATGATTATTCCCATTTTATAGTTAAGGACACTGAACCTCATAGGTGTGAAGTAGCATGCACATATTGATAGGTGGTAGAACAGAGATGTCAACCCAGGCATCTGGACTCCAAATTCAGAGCTCTTTCTATTACAGCTAGCTCCTGATTAGTGTGAATAATGAATCCCCTGAAGTGGTTGCATTATTCAAATTCATGCTGCATATTTCCATTGGACTGGAACCAGTTATTGTGTTTTAAATAATTATAACTTTGAAGAGTACAATTTGAATACATGCCACCACTACAGGGGATTTATTATTTCTACCAATCAGGACACAGCTGACCTGGCCTTTTCCCCCATGAAAGTCTCACCACACTTCACACCTTCCTTATATATTTGTCATGTTCCATTTTTGTTTTAAAATTATCTGGATACATCTCTTAACAGCCTTACTAAATAGACTTTAAGATTGTTGGGGATAAGGATGGTGTCCAAATGCATAGTATTTAGTCGGTACTTAGTAAATGTAATGAATGTGTGTTAATTTAGTGGCACAGATAAGTTCTTTTTTAAAAAAAATTATTTGTTTTTAGTTTTCAACATTCACTTCTATAAGATTTTGAGTTCTAAATTTTCTCCACTTTCCTCTGCTTCCCCTTCTCCCAACAGAGTGCAATCTGATATAGGCTATACATGTACCATTATATTAAATATATTTCAACATTAGTCATGTTGTAAAGAAGAATTTGAACCAAAGAGAAAAACCATGAGAAAGAAGAAGCAAGAAAAAAAAATAGTGTACTTTGATCTGCATTCAGATTCCATAGTTCTTTCTCTGGATGTGTATAGCATTTTCCATCCTGAGTCTTTTGGAGTTGTCTTAGATCCTTGCATTGCTGAGAAGAACTAGATCTATCAAAGTCAGCCATCACACAATGTGGCTGTTACTGTGTACTGTGTTCTCCTGGTTCTGCTCATTTTACTCAGTATTAGTTCATGTAAGTCTTTCTGGGTTTTTCTGAAGTCCATTGGCTCATCATTTCTTGTAAAGCAATACTATTCCATTATATTCATATATCACAATTTGTTCACCCATTCCTCCATTAATGAGCATCCTCTCAATTTCCAATTCTTGGTCACAAAAGATCTGCTATAAATATTTTTGTACACGTGGGTCCTTTTCCCATTTTTATGATCTCTTTGGGATACAGCCCTAGAAGTAGTATTGCTAGGTCAAATGGTATGCACGTTTTATAATCCTTTGTACATAGTTTCAAATTTCTTTCAGAATGGTTGGGGATCAGTTCACCATTCCAACAACAATGCATTAGTGTTCCAATTTTCCCACATCTTCGCCAACATTTGTTATTTTCCTGTTTTGTCATGTTAGCCAATACGGAAAAGTTCTATAAGAATTCGGAGAAGCCAGAGATTATCATGGTATGGTGAGGCGGGGATGAAGTCACACTTGAGCAGGATTTGGAGGATGTGTAGGATCAGGATTAGTTGAAAGGGGGGCATTTAAGGCAGAGGAACTAACCTGAGCAAAAGCAATGAGGAAAAGGGAATAGGGTTGGTATGGAGTGCCATGGGGGCTAAAGGTAGATGTCGAAAGCCAGGTTGAGTCTGAACCTTATCTGGCAGGCAAAGATGAGGCATGAAAAGTCAAACCTTTGTCTTAGGAAGATTGATCTGGGAACATATGCAGTATGCTTTGGGAGAGGGGAAGAGAATGGAGGCAGGGGAAATGGCTAAGATGTTGATGTAATAGTGCAGACTAGAAGTATTTAGGGCCTGTTCCAGGGTGGTGACAGTGGGAATAGAAAAGAGGTGACAAAAGAAATATCACAAAGGAAGAACTAAAAGGATGTGATGACTGATTGGATTTCAGAAGCATGGAAGAGGGAGTGCTCAAGATGATCCCAAAATTGCAAGCCCAAGAGTTTAGGAGAATGATATCATTGGCATAGACACCCAAGTCAGCATGCCTGACTTTGTAAGTCTGAATGTAAGGAGGATAAAGCACAAACTCCAAAACCAAATGAGGGAGGTGCAGGTCAGTTTCTGGATAATTGTGAGAAGGCCTGTGGCTAGGTTTCCATGTGTCTGGTGGTGAGTAAATACAATGTGGAATCTAAATAGTTGTTCAGTATAGTAGAAAAATAATTCAACTGGAAGGTCAGGGATCATTTCCTCCAGGATACTTGCTCCTTCCTACATTTTTGCAATACTGATTTTTCCTGGTTCTCTTTCCTATGTGACCATTTCTTCTCGGTCTCCTTTGCTAGGTCATTATCCATGTCCTACTCCAGTATGCATCAATGTACTCAGATCTCTGGCCTGTACTCTCACTCTTCCTCCCCCTCCTCTCTCCTTTTTCCTTCTCTCTTCCCTTCTCTTTACTCTCTTTCTTCTCCCATCCTCTCTGTCTCTCTCTCTCTCTCTGACTCAGATATTATGTACTTAAATAGTAGATGCCTGTACTTCCTATCTGCCAATCGAAAAAGGCTATTTCTTCACAGAGCAGCACCTTAGGAGTGATAGAGGATTTTGCTATCCTCTTGTTAAGGGCCAGGAGTTAGCTCGGCACAGATGGAGGTGGGTCGGTGGGGTCATGGGAAACCTACTGAGAGAAATAAAGTTATACCTGTCCTAAAGGTTCAATTTTTGGTAGGTGATTCCACCTGGATATCTCATAGACAGCTCAAACTCAATATTTGTCCAACAAAACCCATTAACTTCACCATGAAATGTACCCTTTCTCCCAATTTCCTTATTTTGATTGAGGATAACAATATCCTTTCAGTCACTCAGAATCACAACCCAGGAATCATCCTCAACTCTTCATTCCCTCCTCCCTTGTCAAATTTTCTGTCATACCTATTTGTAAAGCACTTTGCACAATCCCTGGAACAAAGTAGGTGCTTAATAAATGCTTATTTCCTTTTCCCTTCTCTTTATATCTACTCTTACATAGCCTTAATCATTGAATGGGCATTGCTTCAGTCAAACTGAGACCTGTGACGGACATTAACTTAAAAAGGCCAAGGTCTCCTACTACATCGGGGCCATTTCTAGTTGTCCTGATCCATATCTGGCCACTGGACCCAGATGACTCGAGAGGATAAAGTGAGGTTGGTGACTTTGCACAGCCCTCCCTCCAATTCACTTGTAAGTCATGGCATCTCCTCCCTGATGTCATGGTCCTCTTAGAGAACAAAGGACAAACAACAACAACTCACAGGAGTAGCACTTCAGTTCAGACCGTTATAATACCTCTCTTAGACTATTAGGATAGTGTCCTAATTGAAGTTTGCCTGACTTAGGTTTCTTCCTTCTCCAACACATCTTCTATATCAAAGGTGCCAAACACCTAGCCAGCAGGCTGCAAGCAGCCCACAACACTCTTGAGTATGGATCCAACCAGATGAAAATGTAGTTCCTATCTAATTTTAATGTGTTGATGTTTTAACAAAAAAAAGAAATATATAAATACGTGTGGCTTTCTAAGTCAATATATAACCTGTGGGGATCTATATACAGGGTTTAGTGGCCTCTGTTTCTATTAGAGTTTCAGTCTCCTGTCTCCATGCCTTTGTATATAGGCTGTAACTCATGCCTAAAATACTCTTCCTTCTTTCTTGTGCTTCTTAGAAATCTTAGCTCCCTTTGTTGAATCTGCTCTTTACCCCTCTTTGTTTTTACCAGTGCCCAGTGCCCAGGCATAGCACCTAGCACATAGTAGATGCTTAATAAGGATTGTTAAATTGAATTGCTTTGGAATCCAGTCCTACTCCATCCTTACTCTACCATTAAGTGTATGATCTTGGTTAAGCCATTTAACCATGATAAACCTCATGGGTGAGATGATATCTCTTCCAATATTCTGTATCATAGCATGATAAGGTTCCTTTTAGCTTGAATATTTGATTTTTCTATTATTTAAGGCCATGTTCACCTCTGACATTTTATATTTTGTAGTTCTAAAACTTCCAGCTCTAAATATAATGTTTTCTATGATTCTAAGGTTCCTTTCAGTTATGATATTAGCTGACATTTATATATTGCTTTAAGGTTTACAAAGCACTTTACACATATATTAGCTCATTTGATCCTCACAACAATTTTCTATGATTAAAAGGTCACTTCCAACTCTAATATCCTAAGTTATATGATTCTCATCATTGCTTGGCAATAATGACAAACCTTGATGACCTGAAAAGTCAAGTCACTCTATGCTAATTTGCCAGTTTCCTATTCTTGGATAAACTTCATAATCTGATACACAAACAAGGACTGGTTCAAACTGGAATCTCAAGAGTTTAGAGTATAATTTTAGAAACAAATAGTTTTGTTATAATGACATGTGTAAAAGTGTTTAGGCAATGATTGGCATGAAAATCGAATTGATGTATACTCATCAGCTTAAAGATAAGGTCTTTTTTTTTTTTTTTTGATCCATTAGGCCAAAATTAGTGTTAAGCTAGGAGGAGGTCTTCAGTGTGTTGGCTCCAGAGTCTTTTACCTTATCCCATCCAAAATGTTTATCACTTGAATGAAGACATAAGTAGACATACAGATGACAAAAATCTGTGAGGGTTAGATGATATAATTGATGACAGGTTCAAAATTCAATATGATCTTGGAAGAATCAGATGAAATGAATGAAATGAAATCAAACTGGGATACACATGATGTTGTGCATTTAGGTAAAAAAAAAAATGAGTTGCACAAAAACCAAATGAGAGATATGACTTTTTGTTATGATGAGGAATTTGAGGTTTGAATTGTCCAAAAGCACTGATTCAGACAATAGTTTGAGGCGATGGCTAAAAAAAGCCTATGTGATGTTAGGCTGCATTAACAATGAAGCGTCAAGATTACAAGAAGTTATTCCATATTTTCTATTCCAGTAAGACCAGGCATTGAGTGTTGTGTTCTGTTCTGGACACTTCATTTTAAGAAGGCCATTGGCAAGTGTATCCAGAAGATGGTGACCAGGATGGTGAGGAGATGAAAAATCAGGCTATCCAAGAATTTGCAAAAGGAGAAAGTAAAGTTTAGCTGCCCTAAGAATACTTAGGGTTGAAGGTGATTACTGTCTTTAGCTATCTAAAGGGCTGTCATGTGGAAGAGGGTTTAAATTTATTTCATGTGACTCCAGGGGGCAAAATTAGGAACAATGACTGGAAGTTCTAGGGAATCAGATTTCAGTTAATTAGAAACACATTTGTAATAGAGCTCCCCCAAAGTGGAATGGGCTGCCTCCTAAAATCCTAAAAAACAAAAAAATCTTAAAATACTGCCACTGGAAGTATTTTAACAAATTCTATTCATGTGATTCTTCCCAGTATGGTTTAGTGGAAAGAGCACTGGGTTTGGACTCAGTAGATCTGGGTTCAAATCCTGGCTTTGACACTTATTAGTTAGTGGCATTTGCCAAATCACTTTACTTATTAGGGTGATTTTTCTGTCATTAAAAATGCCTCATTTTCCTCATGTGTAAAAGGAGTTGTGATTGGACTATATTATTTCCAAGATCCCTTCTAGCTTTAAAAATCTGTGAAATGATTGAAAGCATAGGATTGGCCTGTTCTCACACACCAAAAGAGTAGGTAGTAGTAGGTGGTAGGTGGTAGGCCAAATGCTGTGATATGAGCCACCTTATTATCTTAAATAGAATCTTATTATACACCTTGGAGCAGCAAGGCGGCACAATGGACAGAGTGCAGGGACTGGAGTCAGGAACACTCATCTTCCTGAGTTCAAATCTGGCCTCTGATACTTACTAGCTGTGTAACCCTGGGCAAGTCACATAACCCTGTTTGCCTTAGTTACTCATCTATAAAATGAGCTGGAGAAGGAAAACTCCAAGTGGGATGATGAAGACTCAGACATGACTGAAATAATTAAACAACAACAATATTATCTATCATATCCACCATAGGGAAATCCCAATAGTTGCCGATATATCTGAGTATTTTCTTCATCCAGGGGCAAGAACATCTGTAGTTCTGTGACAAGTTATTGGGAGAGTTCCTATTGTATATTAAGCATCAGTTTTTCCTGTTCTCTTTTGAAATGAAAATTTCTATGAGAGAGATGGTATACATAATAATTACATCTCACAGGTAACCAATGTGGTCTCTGTACTGGAAAATGCAGAACCAAAATATTTTTACAGGAATTTGATACCCAAGGTAAATACGGAGATAGTAAAAGAGCACCTAGCTGTCCTTGATGAATTAAAGGCACCTGAAAGAACTGGCAAATGTGATTGCTGAGCCACTCCCAGTGATGTTTGAAAGCTCGGAAAATGCAAAAGGTTCTACAGATTGGAGAAGGGAAAATGTTGTCCCAATTTTCAAAAAAAGAGGAGAGGAGAGAGTCCAGAATCTACATGGCAATGAGCTTGACTTGGATTCCTAGGAAAATTCTAGAAATGATCATTAAGAAGATGGTGGGTGAACATCTGAAAAATGAAGTAGTGGTTGCAAAGGACCAGTGTGACTTCATCAACAATATGTTATGTCAACCTAACATCATTTCCTTTTTTTTTTTTTACAAGATTACTAAACTATGATGAGGGGAATGCTACAGATATGGTTAACCTATGTTTTAGCAAAACTTTTGATCAAATATCTCATACTACTCTTGTAGAGAAGACAGAGCAATATAGATTATTGGGGGTGGGGAACCTGAGGCCTCGAGGCCATCTGTGGCTCTCTAGGTCCTCAAGTGTGGCCCTTTGACTGAATCCAATTAAGGCCATGCTTGAGGACCTAGAGGGCCTCGAGGCCACTGGTTCCCCACCCTTGAATTAAATAATCATATAATTAGAAGAATTTAGAACTGGTTATATGCACAGATTCAAAAAACAGTTTTCAATGGTTCAACATCAGTGTGAAAGAAGTCACCAGTAGAATATTCCAAGGATGCATGTTTGCCCCTATGTTGTTCACCATTTTTTATCAGTGACTTGGATAAAAGTATAGATGCCATGGTCATAAAATTTGCAGATGAGACCAAGGTAGGAGAGAGAATTGCAACACTAACTGACAGTCAGGATCCAAAAGGACCTTGAGAGGCTGGAGCACTGGGTTGAATCTAATCTAAAATTCTTTAAAGATAAATGTAAAGTCTTATGCTTGTATACAAAAAATCAACTTCACAAGAATACTATGAGGAGACCAAGTTAAACATTAATCTAAGGGTTTTAGTAAGAGTCTGTGGTGTGATAAAGGTGCCTTAGGGGTGTCAAATGCACAGCCCCAGTCACATGAGGAGGAGCTAGATTAAACTATGATTGGGAAATAATTAACAAAATAAACCAAATTACAATAACATATCTTAAACCTAAGTTAATATGTGGCCTGCATGGATCTTTACATATGGATTAGTGGCCCTCATTTCTATTTGTTTGACATCACTGGCCTATAAAGCTAATGCAGTCTCGGCGATAACTTCCAGGACTGGGGGAAGTGATAGTACCCCTGTACTCTTCCTTCACCAGACCTCATCTGCAGTTTTATGATGTTTGGGGACATGCTATGAAGAAAGAGATCAGCTGCAATGTCTAAGTGAGGGTGACCAGGTTAGAAAAGAACCTTGAGTCCAAGTCATATGAGAATTGCTTCAAAGAACTGAGCATGTTTGGCCTGGAGAAGAAAATATCCAAGAGCTATCACAATATGAAAGGATCACATGGAAGTCTGTGTGTGTATCTATATTTATAGATAGATAACATATATCTATACATGTAGATAAATGTATATCTATCTATAGACATCTCTCTCTTTTTCTTTCTGTCTCACTCTGTATCTTTCTCTGTCTCTCTGTCTGTCTCTGTCTCTGTCTCTCTCTCTCTGTCTCTCATATCTATCTATATATGTTTGTATTTCCTGTTTGGTTCCAGAGAGTGGAACAAGAACAAGGAACAATGAGCGGTCTGGTAGACAGAGCTCTAGACTTGAATCAGGAAGACTTCAGTTCACCTCCTACCTGTGATACTTCTCTACTATTTGATCTTGGTTAGTTCACTTCACTTAGTGACTGAGTTAAGCTTAGGAAACTGAGCCTCAATTTCCTTTTCTGTAAAATTAGCGGTATAGACCAGATGGTCTCTAAGGTCCCTTCCAACTCCATATCCATGGTCTTGGAAGTCTCAAAGAGGCTAATTTTGTCTTGATGTCTGAAAGAAAAATTCCTAACAATTAGATCTGTTCCAGAGTGGAATGAACTGCCTTGAGAAGGGGCAGATTTCCCCTCCTTAGAGATCTTCAAGTGAGGCTAGATGATTCTTTATAGATTGTGCTATTATAAGCCTTCCTTTCAAATATGGGTTGGATTACCTGGCCCCTGAGGTCCCTTCTAATTCTCAGATTCTGTGACGTAGTAATTCTGCAATGCTTTATAAGGTTCCAGAGTGCTTTCATATTTATTTCCTCATTTGAATTTTATAAGATATAGTCAGGGCAAGTTTTTAATCCCCACTTGACATATAAGAAAACTGAGGCCCAAGGAAGAAAATTGGCCTGCTCATGGTCGTATGACAACTGAGTGAGATAATAGGAAATAATAATTGTAAAATACTTTGCAAGTCTTAAAGTGCTACATGAATGCTAACAATGATGATGATGATGATGATGATGATGGTAGTGATGATTGTTAGTGAGTGGTATGGTTAAGACTTGATTCCAGCCCTTCTGATTCCTCTTGGAGTGTCTTAACCTAGAAATTGTCTCACACTTAAGTTCACTTTTGTATGGAAATATGTCAAGGTACATATGGGTCTGAGTCTGATGTGCTTGCTGAAGGAAAACTTTTGAGCAGAAGAGGTGGTTAAGTGTTTGGGTTTCAAAGGGCGTTCGTACATCCTGTATTAGTAGAGGGAACTGAGATGTCAACAGATAAGCTCAATTAATAAAAAGTACTACAAATTGGTACCTTCCAAGAAGCCTCCATAAGCAAACAACTTTCTAATGATACCATCTTTTTGAATGTTTCTTTGATGACAGTTGGTATAAATCAGGAGTAAACTATGTAATCAGGTTTACAAAGAATTTGGAGTAACAGAAATGTCTCCACAGGGTAATGACACCCCTTTCAGAGCCATCCTCAAGGGAGAGAATGATGACTAAGTTTCTAGTTAATACTCTGTACCTGATTCCAGAACTAACCTCTCAGGCAATCATTTCATGAGAACTGAGTTTAGTCATAAAGCATTTGGAAGGAAATAACGTAGGGCTCAGAGTCAAGAATCCTGGAATCGATTTTCAGCTTTATTACTATCTGTGGGAGATAGCCTGGGGTGATGGGAAAGCAAAGCACTTTGCACCCAAAGACTTGGGATTCAAATTCCAATCCCATCATTTCTTCTTTGACTTTGTGCAAGCTACAGCACAAAGTCTTGGATCTTGAGTTTTATTTGTAGAACAGGATGAGGTGGCACAGTGACCCAGTATTAGACCTGGAATCAGGAAGACCTGAGTTCAAATGTAGGATTAGATTTGAACTCTATCTGCCTCAGTTTCCTTATATGTAGACTAGACATAACAATAGCACCTACTTTTCAAGGTGTGGATAAAATGAGATAAAGTATAAAACATTTTGCAAAGCTTTATATTCATGTATAAAGTACTATGTGAATGTTGACTATTATTTTTATTCTTATTATTGATATTGTATTGTTTATGTTGTTAGGGCTGTTGTGAGGACTAGATAAAATCATTTGTGTAATATGTTTTGAGGCAGCTAGGTAGTACAGGGGATAGAGTGCTAGGCCTGGAGTAAGGAATACCTGAGTTCAAATCTGGCCCAAGACATTTATTAGCTGTGTAGCCCTGGGCAAGTCACATAACTCTGTTTGCCTCAGTTTCCTCATCAGTAAAATGAGCTGGAGAAGGAAATGACAAACTACTCTAATATCTTTGCCAAGAAAACCCCAAACAGGATCACAAAGAGTTGGACACAACTGAACATCAACCAATATATTTTGAAATTGTAAAGTACTATATATAAGTACAAATTATTGGTATTATTGTGTGGCCATGAGATGATGTTCAGTCCCTCTGTCTGTAGTTTCTCTATAAAATGAGGTATAGACCAGACTAAGGCTTTCTTGGGTTCTAAGATTCTCCTCATTAGGGCTTCTCTAAAGGAAGTTGGGTGACTGTTAGGAATGCTATGAAAGATGTTCATTTCAATTTAACAAATATTTGTTAAGTACCTACTGTATGAAAAACAGAGTATTTGGAACTGGAAGAGTTGACTATGTTAGACAAGACATGGTGCCTGAACAGATGGAACTTATAGATTTGCATGGGGATTGTTCCCATATACTTTTATACTCAATACTCTCTCTCTCTCTCTCCCTCTCTCTCTATATATCTATATATCTATCTATATCTATATCTATCTATATCTATCTATCTATACACTCATATAATGTTATACTCAGTGGTAATGCTGACTACATAGAAATAATAAGCAAATTACTTTGTGAGTTCCAAGGTTGAGAAGTGAAGAAGATGTTACTGATTGGGGGAATCTGGGAAGGCATCCTGGAAGAGATGGTATCTGAGTTAGGTTTTCAACTTTGGGAAATAATTTAACAGACAAAGGAGTAAGAGAGTAAGGTCTAGTGCATATAGTGTGATTAAAGTTACATGACAGGAGGAAGAGCATACGATTTGTATAGAGAATGGTGACCAGTGCAGTTTACCTGGAGTATAAAATATATGGAGGGATCAGCAAGTAATTAGACTAAAAAGTCAAATAGTATCAATGTACAATACAATATATAGCCACTATAGACTTTTGAATGAATGAACATGACAGGACAAGATTTATAAATAAGTGAGATTAGTTTTCTCAGTGTCTCAGTGTGGGGGGTGAGGCATGGGAAGGGGAGTATATATGAGAAGACCCATTAGAAGGCTATTGCAGTGGTGCAGGGGAGTGGAGAGGAGAGCCTGTACTAGGTGGCAGGAACAGAATACCAGGGATACCTGCCTGAGATATTCTGTAGGTAGAATTTTTAAGACTTGGTAACTTATTGGGTAAAAAGTGGTGCAGGAGGCAGCTCCTAAAGATAAAAGACAGCCTTATAAGGTGGACTCATCTATTTTTCCTCAGGTACTGCCCAGCTCTGCAATTCTATACTTGTGGTCTCTTCTGTTCTAACCAAGTGAGATATAAGCAACCATAAGCAATTTACCTATGGGGTCTTTAAGAGGAGCAATTGGTCAGGGGGGTCATAAAGGAATGACTGATCATTCAAGACATTTACAAGATTGAAATGAGAATGCCATTTCCAGGTTCACATTGCTGATCTCTAAAGTACCTCTGATAAAAGATGTATTAATGACAATTGATGGCAGTTCCCTTCCTGTAATGTTTCATCTAATGGCACTTTGCCTCCTGCATATAATAATTCTTTTCCACTCAGGGCACAGAAGAGCTTTCCCTTCATAAAAGCAAGCCCATTCCCCTAGAACTCGGAGCTGTTCTGCCAGGAAACTCCTGAAGTGATGAAAATGAGAAGGTGAGAAGGCAAGGTGCCTAGATGCAAGTTTATCCACAATCTGCCTTTGAGATCCCACTAGAGTTGCCATCCAGGTGGCCTTTGACTAGATTGACTAGCACTTTATCAGAGAAGCCACTTACTCTTCACTGATATAAGGAGTTATGTTATTTTTCTTTAATTGGATTTTGGGAGGTTTAAAAATGCAAGTTGTTTGTTTTTGGGTTCTCTGGTCTTGTTGGCTTGAACACCACAGGGAAAAGAAAATGAAGCTTAGATAATGATATAAGGACTTTGAGTCTACCTTTGGGGAGGGTGATCTGAGTAGAGATTCTAAGTGATCTTAGCATAATACAACACAGAATATTAGAGCTAGGAGGAACTTCAGAGATTATCTAGTTGAATCTCCTAGTTTTACAGAGAGGGAAACTGAGTCAGTCCCTCAACTTGTGCCTTCACTCCAATCCCTTCCTATTACCCCTAGGAGCTTGTCCCTTTCATCATACTCTCTCTGTCTCATATTAAGTCTTTCTCCATTGGCTTCTCTCCTTGTTGTTTTCAAATATCCCTCATTCTTCAAAAGCCTTTAATTGATTCTTCTATAACAGAAAGTTATTGCCTTGTATCTCTCCCCTCTTTCAAGACAAATTCTGAGAACACGGTTTCTACATTTATTTCATCTATTTTTTCCTACCTATTCATGCTGCAGTATGTTTTGCAATCCTGCCACTCAACTCCAAGGTTACCAATGAGTTCTTAATTGCTAAATCCAATGGTCTTTCCTTAGTCCTACTCCTTCTGTAGCTCTCCGCAGCATTTGAGATTGCTGATCATCTCTTGTTCTTGAAAGTGCTCTTCTCTGAGATTTTTTTTTTGTTATAGCATTCATTCCTTGCTACCTACCTGACTGCTTCCCTTCCTAAATGTCTGACCATTCCTTTTCAGTCTCCTTTGCTATATCATCATCCATGTCCTAACTTCAATGAATGGATACACCCCAGGGCTTTATCCTGGGCCCTATTTGCTTTAGGTACTTTCTCTTTCTCTTAACAAACTTGTCAGCTGTCATGTGTTCAAGTATTACCTCAATGCAAAAGACTCCCAAATTTAAATAACTACTACTCGTTTCATTCCTAAATTCCAGTTCCACCTGACCAACTTTTTCCTGGGATATCTCCACCTAAATGTTCCACAGGCACCTCAAGCTTAGTATTTTAAAAACAAAACTCATTCACTTCTCCATGAAACTCAACCTTGCTAACTACTTTGTGTTGAGAAAAACCACCATCCTTTCAGTCACGCAGGTTTGCAACCCAGGCATCAGCCTCAACTCTTCCTTCTACCTTTCTTATTCTCATATCCAATCAGTTGCAAAGTTGTCAATTCTACTTCTGTAAAATTTCTCACATTTATCCCCTTCTTTTCACTCACATCATTATTCCCTAGTTCATATCTTCATCACTTCTGCCCTAGATTACTCTGGTACCCTTTTAATTGATTTCTCTGCCTCCAGACTCTCCCCTTTCTCCTCTATCTGACTTGTTCAACTATAACTTAGTTTCTTTTGCTGGGTCATCAACAATATGGAAGATAATTCAAAAGAGATGGAGTGCCTGGTCAAATGAAGACCAGTTAAAAAGCAGTTATAATAGTTTAGGCCAGAGATGGTGAGGGCTTGAAATAGAGTAGTTACAATGGTTTTAGCTGATTTTGGAGACTGAAGACAGATTTCAAGGAACTGAAGAATGAATAAATGGTGAAATGGTGGAGGCAGTAATATTTTGAAAGATTGGTAGTATAAAAGGGAGATTGACTTTGAACTGAGGAGACCTGAACATGCTTGTAAGCCAGAAATAGGAGCCATCAGAGAGGGAGAGAATGAAGGTGCTTAAGAGATAAGGGGTGATTAGTGATCTGAGGAGACAGTAGGGGATGAGATTGAGGGTTAATGTAGAAGGGGAAGAATAAGATCAACCTCTTCCTCTGAGACTATAGGAGAGGAAACAATTGGAAAGGACTCAGAAAAGTTCTGACGGGTGAAAAAAAGACTTAATGAAAAAAGTGATAAAGAGATAGATGACCTGTATCTTCTCAGTAAAATATGCAATGAGGGACTGATGAAAGAGAGAGTATTAGGAAAAACTTGAATTCAAATCTTACCTCTGACAATTACTAGGGGAAAATTACACCTCTCAGGGATGTTATGAGGATCCAATGAAATAATGTATGTGTGATCTGTGGCCCAAGGCTACGAAGGATTTGGGACTCAGAAATCCTGGCTTCAGTCTGGGGGGCTGACCCCAAGCATATCATTATCTTTCTTTCACTATAGACTCTCACAGTACTCCAGGAGTAGGGCTATTTGTTAACATCATTTTTAAATTGTAATGTCTGGAAATAAACACAATATACTGGATGTAGTCTTACAAGGAAACATTATCTTCCTTAAATCTTCATTAAGATTATCACTTCCTTCTGGACACTGTGGTTCTGTTAATCTGATTTTTAATAGCATTAAACAATTTGGACTGGCTTGTCACACTTTTGAATTACTGAGTTTACCATACATCAAATCCCGAGGTCTGCTTGGGTCTTCTGGAAGCCATCTTTTCTGACGTCAAGCCTCGTTTCAGGCTGAATATCAGCAATAAAATTGTCCCCACCGCAGATAAATCTGTGTTAAATTCTCTTTGATTACATCTGGGATTAGACTCATCTGGTCATACACTTAGCTAAAAATAAAACAGAAACCTCACTCATAAACTTTAAAAATCTGGGAGTGACTGTTCACAGAGTAGCATTTCATACGTTGATCTAACCATGCTACTCCTCTGCTCAGAGATCTTCTCTAGCTCCCTATTTTCTATCAGGTATAATTTAAATTTATTTTCCATGATATTCAAGGCCTCTCATAATCTGGTACAATCTTCCCTTTTTTGACATTATTTCCCTCCATTCTCCTTAAATTACAGCCAAATTATACTATTTTTTGTTCCCTGAGTAACTTCTTCACTTTCCTGAATCTGTACCTTTGCTTACATTCTTTTCTTTGCCTAGAATGTAATTTTTCCCCTCTTTACACAATAAATTATTATCAATCTTTTAGGGATATCACATGACACTTTGCTTTTTCCTTTTTCAAATCACTTCTTCTGTATTATAATTATCTGTACACTCCTCTCTTCCTTACTCAAATGGCTCCTTGAGTAGAGGATATTTTTATCTAAGTTTTTCACTCCTCTATCATCTAGAACAATGCTTAAATATCTACAGAGTAAGTATTTAGAAGATGTTGGTTCATAACAGCTTTTTTTGTGGTGGCAAAGAATTGAAATCTGAAGGGGGTGCCCATCAATTGGAGAATGATTAAATGTCTAAGAATGCCTATGAACGTGATGGGATACTATGATGCTATAAGAAATGATGAAAGAGATGTTTTTAGAGAAATCTAGGAAGAGTTGAATGAACTGATGCAAAGTGAAGTGAGTAGAACCAGTAGAACAATTTATATAATAACAACAATATTGTAAAGATAACTTTAAAAGTCTTAGGAACTCTAATCAACACAATGACCAACCACAATTCCAGAGGACCCTTGTATAGATAGAGAGGTGATAGACTCAGAGTACAGAATGAGACACATGGCTAATATGGGAGTTTGTTCTGCTTGACTGTACATGTTTGTCATTGGGGTTTTGTAGTTCTTGCTTTTTCAATTCATGGGGGAGGAAAGGAAGTGGGAGGAAGAGAATAGGGATCTGAAGATAAAGTAACTACATTGTTTTTTAAAGAGTTGTTGGAGGAATGCATGAGATCTTCACAAACCGAGTATGATTTGTGAGATAATATGACATACTATCCAATAGTGCTGGACTTAGAGTCATGAGACCAGAGTTCAAATCCTGACTCAAGCAAGTATTAGTTAAGACCCTTGGCAAGTCATTTAACCCCTCTGAACCTCAGTATCCTCACTTTTAAGAAACAAGTAATCATAATATCTGTCTTCTCATAGGACTGTTGTGAGGATCCAATGGAATAATGTATGTAAAACACTTCATCACATTCTCAAGTGCTATCATATAAAGGGTATTATTATTATTGCTATTATCTTGTAGTGGATTTGATCTCTAGTTCAATAGCAATATATCACACTTCCATAGTCACGAAAGGTTTTTTAATTTATTTAATTAAATTTATTTATTTTTCTATTTATTAAATTTATTAATCAAGTCATTTAATTAATTTAATTAAAGCATTTTTTCTATTAGAATGCCTATGAGAGAGGTAGAGTAGGTATTGCTATCCCAATTTTATAGATGAGGAAGCAGAAACTTAGAAGAAGCTGCTAGTTGCCATGGTGGATTGAATGCTGGATTTGGAGTCAAGCAAATCTGAATTTAAACCTTAACCCTAACATTTCCTAGCTATGTGACCCCAGGCAAATCACTTTATGTTTGTATCTAAAAAATGTATTATCTTAATATTACCAACCTCACAAGGTTGTTGGATCAGATGTGATAATATGTGTAATACATTTCCCAACTTTAAAGCAGTATATAAATGTGAACTATTATTATTATTGTTATTATCATTCAAGAGGAGAGATAACTTACCAAGGATCACCTAGCTAGGAAGTGTCAGAGTTGAGACTCAAATCTAGATTTTCTGACTTTGACCAGAATCATTTCCTATACAGACTAGACCCTCTCCTGAAAGCTGAGTCTTTATTATTATTATTTTTATTACTATCTATGAATGTTCGGACAACACTAAGAAAAACAGGAAAATGCTTTCCATTGTAGACAGAAAGAGTGAGCAAGAATTCAATTTCTTTCCCCTCTCACCTCTTATACTATGATTCATGAATGACACATGATTTCTCCTGAAACATTTCAAAGGAGCCCTGGTGGGGAGACAAATTTAGTTTTGCAAAATTGCAATAGGAAAAAAAAAAGGTACTTCTTGTCCATATTTATCCAGTTTGCTTTCATGTGAACAAACAGTCCTAGCAATGATGGCTGGATCTCTTTCTTCCTTAGAAAACACACTTGATAAATATGAGCCTGGGTTATTATCTAAATACCGGCATGATTGGTCTAAATATAGACATCTGATAATTACTACATGATGCATTCGTCCTGATACTCATACAGATAAACTGCCAAATCTCTCTTTTTCCATTGGAAGAATGAAAGAAAAGCTACCCACCCCTGGTGCTTCCAGCCAGGCCTTGTCCCCAGATTTTGCCTGTAAGGAGCTGAGGATACTTAGCAGAGACTTACAGCTGCCCTAAGCCATCACTGGTGTATTCCCTGATCTATTTTTCCCCTCACTGAAAATATTTTCCCTGAAAAGGGGAATTAGGTAAACCAGCTCTACTCCCCCCAGTGGGTTTAAAAAGGGAACTTCTTTCCTCCCTGTGATCTAAAAAAAAAACGAAATAAGAACTCAAGCCTGCAGGTCTGCTTATAAATGTGGTAAATCCAGGCACACAATGAATTCCAATCTGTACGTTTTCATAAAAGCTACTTAGGGCCAAGCTAGTCTCAGATCTAAGAAACATGTACAAAACGACTCATTGTTAATAGGGTGAGCTCTTTGCATTTGGATTAGGGTTAACTGACAGTATCCAGTCACCTTTTTATTCTCAGAGATTCCAGAAGAATGCTTTGTGCCCCTCTGAAAAAGACAGAATTAGGTGTTCCATTTATGCTATGATCTTAATAACCTCATCTCATAAATACCTCCTTTATGACATCAATAAAAACGGAATTGTGGCAACTTGGAACAATGGAAATTGTTACTTTGGAACTGAAGTATTTCACTGAGGAGCTCAATGAGAGTCCACAGATTGGAGCAGCAGGGAGGGTTTATGGTTTTTATTGTGGGGGTTTTGTGCATGCAGAGGGTCGGGGGGAGCTTCATTTTATTTATTTATTTATTTTGTTTGGATTTTACAAAACAAGTACCTACTAAACTTTTCAAATGTGGAGATTCAAATGAATCTAGAAGGAAGCATAGGACCAGAGAATTGAAAACTACAAGGGAACTTTGCAGATATTTATTCTAACCCCTTCATTTTGCCGATAACAGAACCGAGACCCAGAGAGACATTATAGGATTATAAATTTAGAGCTGAAAGCAACTCAGACCCAGTCAGTCAATCAGTCACTCAACAAACATTTATTAAGTGCTTTACTATGTGCCAGACTAAGGATGAGGGATATAAAGAAAGGCAAAAACACAGCATAAATAACTTTGGACACTCCATGTATTTAGTAGATGGAAGGTAATCTCAGGGGCAACATATGAGTAGCAGGCTGGATTGGAAAAGGCTTCCTGCAGAAGGTGGGATTTGAGATGAGTCTTGAAGGAAGCTAGGGAAGCTAAGGATGAATGGATAATTGAAGCAATTTTTAAGCATTTACTATGTGCAAAGCACTAGAGATATAAATAAAAAGCAAAGTAGTCCTTGCTCTCAAGAAACCCACATTCTAATGAAGGAGACAACATAAGGGGCAGGGAGGGGAGTAGAACATTTCGGGCAATGCATAGAGATGGACAATGGAGTATTGTATGTGAGGAACACCAAGTGTGTGAGAGGCATTACAGTGAAAAAAAGACTGGAAAGGTAGGAAAGGGTTAAGTTGTGTAAGAGTTTATATTTGATCTGGAGATAATAAAGTGCCACTGGAGGAAATAAACTGGAATTTATTGAGTGTGTGTGTGTGGGGTGGTAATGTGGTCATGAATATACTTGAGGAAACTCACTAAGTGGAGCTGAGTGGAAGATGGATTGGAAGGAGGAGAGATTTGAGGCAAGGAGACCAATTAGAAGGCTGCTTCAATAGTCTAGAGGTGAAGAAGTATTATACTAGGGTTGTTGTTGTTGTTGTTGCTTGTCCTTCGTTCTCAAAGAGGGCCATAACATCAGTAAGGTGATGCCATGACTTGCAACTGAGTTGAATTTAAGTGAGGCAGGGCTGTGTAGTCACCTGCCTCACTTTCTCCTCTGGAGCCATCCGGGTCCAGTGGCAAGATACAGATCAGGATACTGGAGATGGCCCCCATTATACTAGGGTGGTAGCTGTGTGAATGGAAAGAAGGGCATGTGAACAAGAAATGTTGTAAAGGAAGAATTGACAGAACTTGGCAACAGTTTGGACATGGCATATGAGAAAGGATGAGGAGTGAAGGATGACATTGAATTTTAAATCTAGATGAGGGGGAGGATGGTGGTGCTCTTGACAATAAAAAGAAAGTTGAGAAAAGGGCAGTAATTGGAGTGAAAAATAATGAATTTTATTTTGTACGTGTTGAGTTTGAGATGCTTGCAGTTTGAGATGCCCAAACAGCAAGTGGGCCTGAAACTTAGGAGAGAGACTGGGTCTGAATGTGAAGATCTTGGAATAATATATGTCGAGATGATTATTGAACCCATGAGAGCTGATGTGCTCATCAAGTGAGATAACATAAATGGAGAAGAGAAAAGGTCCCACGACAGCATCCTAAGGGTAGTCCATGGTTAGTAGGCAAGATTTGGATGAAAATCCTACAAGGGGGACTGAGAAGGAGTGATAAGAAAGGCCAGAGAACCAGGAGAGAAGAGTATCATGAAAATCTAAAGAAGAGATCATATACAGAAGGAAATGGCGATCAACAATGTCAAAGGACAGAGAAAGCTTAAAAAGGATTAATATTTTAAAAGCTATCATATTTGGTGATTAAAGAATCATTGGCGATTTTGTGTAGGGTAGTGTCAGTTGAATGATAAAGTTGGAAGCTAGACTTCAAAGGGTTTAGAAATGAATGAGAAGTGGAATCCCTACTGAGATGGCTTTCTCAATAAATTTGGCTAAAAAGGGGAGGAGAGATATTGGATGACAGTTAGCAGGAATCAGGAATGGTAGAATAAAAGGATAATAGTGGGGGAAATGCTTTGGCAAGCACAAGGACCACCTCTTTATCAGAGATAGGAATGAAGGGGGAGACAGTAGAGGAAAGTATGAGTGATGTGAGATTTGATGGAAGGGAGAATAGGGGACTGTTTGACTAATGCCTTCAGTCTTTTCAGTGAAGCATGAAATGAAGTCCCAGCTGAGAGAGTGGGTACAGTAATCATCTTGAGGAGGGATGAAAAAGTTTGGAATTGCTGCTGAGGTGAGTGGGATAGTGAATTGATCATGGAATTGCAAAAGGATTGCCTTGATGCAGCCAAGTCTCAACTGAGATTATGTAACACATATTTCAGTGGCCCCAATCAGCACAGTTTTGTAATTTTCTCTAGCTATGTTTAGCAGCTTTTGACTAGGAGCAAAGGAGTCAGATGATGAGAGTAATCCAGGGTTAGAGTTTGGCAAGGATTATTGATAAGGCAAGGGGAAAAGGGATTTGAGGGTAAAAGATAGTGTAAAATTGAGCTGGTTCACCAATGGGTTTGAGATAGGGAAGGATGCATCCAGTGCAGGAGTGCTGTCCTGGGAAAGGGGTGGAGGAAATGGAGATCAGTGTAAGGATGAAGAATGAAGCAGGGGTCATAAGACATAGAGAAATATGGGCTGATGAAAGTGGCAGCCAGGTAGTACAGTGGAGAGCATGTTGGATTTGCAGTTAGGAAGACCCAAATTCAAATCCAGCCTCGGACACTTATTACCTGTGTGACTCAGGTCAAGTCATTTAACCTGCCTTCTTCAGTTGCCTCATCTGCAAATGGGAGGTAATAATAACACATACCTCCTTGGACTGATGTGGGGATCAAATCAGTTAACTTTGTAAACCTTTAAATGTTATAAAAACACTAAGCTGTTAACACTGAAGAAATTTCGGAGCTCACGAACATGGAAAAACAGTTCAAGAGCTGACTCATAATCATATTCTCCCCTTGGACTCCTACCCTTACCCTTGCTAACTTCAATATCAAGATGATATTCACATTAACGTTTTTTTTGACACCTGGCCTCCTAGTTCATCAACCTCTAAAACTCCATGACATATTTTTAGGCTACCCCTGCATAGGGAGAGTGGCCACATCTTGTTATCGCTGTCAATGAAAACTTTTGTGTTTCCATGGTCTCAAACTTAAAACTTCCCCTCCATGACCACAATTTCTTACCCATTCATCTCATCCATCTCTTTTAAAATCTGCTCATCATCACCCTGCTTCCAGTTCCTTCAATGTCTTGACCCTACAGTAAACAAGTTCAACAATGCACTATTCTTTTGTTTTTGTTAATTTTTTTGTTTCTATTTATTTTTTTCATTATTCTTCACCTTGAACTCACTTGCCTCCTTGCCTTCAAGTGTTCACCTCTCACCATCTACCTTCTCTACTTCTACTGTTTAATTCTATTGGAGAAAGTCACAAAACATGTTGACTGGGTCCACTACAAACAGGGAACTGACTTCAGAGTCAGAGAATCCTGGTTTCAAATCTTGCCTTTGATCCATGCTGACTGTGTGACCCTGAGCCAGTCACTTAATTTCTTAGTGCCCTAACAATTTTTTTTTTTTATTTTTTGCTTTTTGGTGAGGCAATTGGGTTTAGGTGACTTGCCCCAGGTTACAAGCTAGTAAATGTCAAGTGTCTGAGACCGGATTTCAACTCAGGTTCTCCTGACTCCAAAGCCAGAGCTCTATCCACTGCCACCACCTAGCTGCCCCTCCAACAATTCTTTAAGACTTCACTTGCAGGAGAAATAACTGCTGGTCTGCGTTGATAGAGAGATTTTCCTCATCTACTCTGATGACATAACATACATAAAAAGAGACAACAACAATAACAACAATCCAATAGGTCCTCAAGATTGCAAGGAGATCCTTCCATCCATTCTCTCATGGTCACCTTGGTCACTCTCATGATAACGGCTATTCCAAACCATCTCTGACTTAAAGCTCCTCTGCTACCCCCATGTTCTTCCCTCTCAGAAGATGAAACATTTCCTCTAATTTTACTGAGAAAATTGAGATTATTCATTACTTTCTAGTCCTCATTATGTACTTCTTGCTTTCCCTCCAAAAATTGTTTATTCAGTGGATTTTTACCTTTCCTGCCAAGCATCCTACTTCCTATTAGTGACAAGATTCCATGGTGCAGAGAGCATGGACTGTGTGGAGGATATGAAGTAGGAATTCAGCCATATAGAAGAATCCTCACAGATTTAGTGAAAAAACAAACACAAGGTCCATTGGATTCTATGATTGGCAGAACAGGAGACAGAGACATTCAGTTTAGGGACCTGAAACTAAGTCTGGGCATTCCCTTTAAGTTGAGTTGGCTTAGAGATTTCTAGCATTATTTCCTAAGACAGATAGTTTGCTCATTTCTGCTTCCTATTTATGGAGAATGATGCAGATACAGATGCTGATGGTATGAATATGGCCTATGGTGCTTTATTGTCTGTAAAATGTAAATAGATTCACCTCATTTCTTTCGATTCATTGTTTTAAAATATTTTATTTTTAATTAATCATTTAAATTCAATTAAGTATTTATTTTTTCTCCTTCTATATCCCCCTCCCTCAATCCTTATTAAATCATTGGTACCTTGATGAACAGGCAGGTCCAGTGGGAATAGAGGAAGGAGAAGAGAAAACCCTTCCATGTGGTCAACATCAGGTGGGCAGATATACAGAGGAGGCTTCTTTTTATGAACTCTTGGGCACCCACACTTGGCTTCTGCACTAACCAGAGACAGATGCATGAGTGACAAAGAAGTTAGGGATTTGAAGGTCATCTCTTATCTGCCTATTAGCTGGAATTTTTCAATATTAGTCATTACTTTGGGTTAAGAAACCTTAATAATCATATTGTAGTCCAGTTTCTTTGTTTTACAGATAAGGAGACTGAGGCTCAAAGAGACTAAGCGATTCACTCAAGGTTACATAGATAATTAGTCACAAAGAGGTATTTGAGCACAGCTCCTCTGAATTTGAAGTCTCAGTGTTTTCCACTACATTCTAAGTGTTTTAGACTCTAACTTTTGTGTAGGCAGAGATTTTGTCTCATCTAAGGTTTGTTTTCCCTCCAGTGGAAAACACAATGCTGTGCACACAATAGATACTAAATACATGGCTATTGGTATAAAATTTTGAATAGGGAGAGATATAATAGATTCTAAAATTGAAACACAGGTAGGGCAACAATTTGAGAATCTTGCACTGCTTTGGTATAGCAAGTTGGTGTCTTATATTAGGTTTTGAAGGGGAATGGATGAGTGATGAGAATAGAATGGAACTGGGGAAAGGAGAGGAATATAAAAGAGAAGAAAGTGGTACCCCCCCAAAGATTCACGAACAAGCATACAAATTACCCACTTAGGAGCAACCCCCTCTGGGGGGGCTAAGTTGGGGTGGGGCCAAGTGATTTAGGCTGTAGCCCTAGCTCCATCACTAACATTACCTCATTTATTTCCATAAGACACTTTTCTCAAAACTACTCTGTAAACAATGTATTATGATCCATACCACCCAGATAGGGAAACTGAAACGTAGTGGGGAAGTGACCTGCCCAAGGTCACATTGCTAATAAGTAGTAGAATGAAGACTGAAATGCAGATTTCTTGACTTTAAATCAAGTACCCTTTTCATTATAGTACAGCTGCACTCTCTTTAACTAGTGGTCATTGCTAGAAAGTCACTGCTCCTCATTGTGTCTCTGATTTCCTATATGTAAAATGAGGACTTGGAGCAACATAATCCTGGGTTGAAATGGGCTGTACGATCATTAAGTCCAACATACCAATGTTATAGAAGAGTAAACTGTGGCCAAAAAGGTGGAATATCTGGTCACATATAATAATATAATAAATATAACATATGATAAATACAATCTAACACATTCTCTATTCAATTTGGGGCCAAATCATTGTCCATCTATAGTGCCTATTCCGGATATATTCTCATTTTTTATAGGGTCAATTAAAATTTGGGCAGGAAGTTTTCTGATCTTATAATAATATATCTGACCTTATAATAATATTTTGTAGTTTGCTGAGAATTTTCAGTCTTTTGTTCCATATATAACTACATGAGGCAATGTGATGGGGGATGGCATAGTTAACCTCAATATTATTATTTTTTTAATATGAAGAAACTAAGGCTTGGTGAGATTAAGTGACTTTTTCAAGACCACAAGACTAATTAGTAGCAGTTCCAGTACTGAATTCCAGTCTTTGGAAAATAACACCTGATTAAGAGGATAATATATGAGAATGGGATATGTATTTTGGGACCTCAGCTTGAGATCTAGAGGAAAGGACTCCTGGTCAGGGATGGAGTGTACCTAACAAGGGTTGGCAAAAATATCTATTTGCCCAGAGTCCTATAAATTAGCTAAAGGTGCTTTAAACTGGAAAGCAAGGGGGAGGGAGAAAACTACTTATGAGTATCTATCAAACTAGATGCCATTTAAGATATAGTGATAACTGTTCCTCCCAACTTTGTGTCAGTAATTTTGAAAAAAACACATCATCTATGCTTTTCATCTATCACTTATCCGAATCACTGTTAAAAAATGTGAAATAGTATAGGACCAAGGACCAACCCTGGGTTCACTCCAGTAGAAGAGTTCTACTTCAAAATTGACATCAAACTATTACCAATGAGTTTTTGAGTCTGTTCATTTAGCCAATTTTGATTTCATATTTTATTTTCTAGTCCACATTTCTCTATTTTTCCAACAAGAATAGTGTGAATTTGTCAAATGTGTTATAAAAATATCAGTAAATTGTAGTCCTTGACCAACTAGTGTATTAACCATGTTAAAAAAAATGGAAACAAGGTTATTCTAGTATGACACGTCAGCCATGCTGACTTTATAGTCATTGCTTCCTATTCAAGATGTTCACTAATCATACTTTTAAAGATATTTTCTATGATTTTGCCTAGAATTGAAGTCAAACTCATTGGTCCAGAATTTGATATTCAATTTTCTTCTTTAAAAAAAAATCAGATCTATATTTGCATTTCAACTATCCCATAATACCTTTGTTATTCTTGCCAATCTTTTAAACGTGGCTCAGCAATCACAACGACCAGCTCTTTCAGTATTCTGGAACAAAATTGATCTAGGCCTGGTGAACTGAGCTCAGCAAGGGAAGCTTGCTAATCTATCATTCATCTTGGGTTTTAATTTTATCATCCACTTTGTTCTATGCCAGTTCTCCCTGGCAGAGAAAACAGAGGATGGAAGCAGAATAAAGCTTGAATTGTTTTGCCTCATTTCTATCATTGATCATCCTTTATTATCGTCTCTTTTGCACTGACAATGTTATTCTGTTTTTTATCCTCAAAATCACAACTTTTCACTCCCACTCTCCCCATATAGCCAGTTTCAAAATCTTGTTATTTCTATCTCCTCAGCATCTCCCATATGCACCCTCTTTTCTCCAATAACACAAATATCACTTTCATTCATGCCCTATCACCTCCCACTTGGACTACTAAACTAGCTTCCTAATAGATCATCCTGACTCACATGCATCCTCCACATAGCTGCCAAAGTCAGCTTCCAAAAATGTGGGTCTGACCATGATAATCCTGTGCTCCTCTCTGCCCTCCATTCAATAAATTCCAGTGGCTCCTTAGGATTCAGTTATGCATAAATCTTCCTCTCAGGTATTTAAAATCTTTCACAGTCTCACCTCTTCCTATCTTTCTAGTCTTCTTACACATTGCTCCCTTCTGTGCACCTTCTGTGAGGAATCCATGTATCCTCATAAATGGTACTCCATCTGCTATCTCTGTGTCTGAAAGGCTCTAATTTCTACCTCTTAGAATTCCTGGTTTCCTTCAATATTTGCCTTAAATCCTATTGTCTGCAGTTATTTTCCAGTGCTCCCACCCTCCGCCCAGCAGCTAGCTAGTATATCTTGTATAGGGCTATTTTTCTACTTGTTATTGTCACCATAAAAGCATAAGCTCCTTGAAGGTAGGGACTATTTATTTGTAGGACAGTGCTGCAACATAGTAAGTGCTTCATAAGTTGATGATTGATCCATCGTCTTGTTGGCCCAGATCCAGTGAGTGTAACGTTCCTCACCAGCCTCTGTTTGCTCTAAGAATCTGTACTTCTGCTTCTGAGGCTATTCTAACTCGGCTATGACACTCTGTCACATTTGTCCTCGTTTTCCTGACCCTTTCATCTTTTGTAGATAATTTTATTTTACCTAAAACACCTAAGTTGATTTGGTTTCAATCAAGCCATGGTATCTTTGGTTGAGAAACCATCCCTCTTTCCTTTCTTTCCCCTGCTGTTCAGTCTCCCAGACATGAGTTTAAAAAACAAAACAAAACATACCAAACAAACAAACAAAAATCCCCTAAATTCCCCACAACGAACCAAAAAACCTACATAGTAACAATACATTTAGTTGGAGGCCACTTATCCAGTAGCTCCAAGTATCAGGAACCTGGTGGAGGACTGGGAAGGAAACTCCAAAGGCTTCAAACAGCTAACTGGCATTTTAAAAGTTTTTAAGGTTTAAAAATGTTTTAAATACATTGTTTCTTTCTTTCCTTACTACAGTGCTTTGAGGTAGGTACTTGTTTCCATTTTCAGATGAGGAAATTGATAATCAGAAAATTTAAATGACTTGGAAGCTAGGAAGTTAGGGAGAGTCCGTTATCCAAAACAAATGTCCTAAAACAGGGATGGGGAACCTGTGACCTCGAGGCCGCATGTGGCCTACTAGATCCTCGGGTGCAGCCTTTTGACTGAGTCCAAGTTTTACAGAACAAATCTTTTTATTAAGGGGGTTTATCCTATGAAGTTTGGATTCAGTCAAAGGGCCACACTTGAGAACTTAGAGGGCTACATGTGTCCTCAATGCCTCAGGTTCCCGACCCCTGATCTAGACTTTGCAACTCACCCAGCACCTAATACAGGGTTTGGCATACTGTTGGCACTTAATGATTGATTGCTATAACTTTCCTTCTAATGCAACGGCACATCTTTTTGGCAGTCCTCTCAAAGTACCACTTTTCAGGAACCTGAGCAATTGTTTAGTGAAGAGGAGACTTTTATGAGATTTCAATTTCAATTAACTTAGCCATGATAAATGAATCATTTTTTTAATTAAATGGGAAAAAGATTTTAAAAGATCAGTGGAGTTTGCTTTAGAGAAACACTTAAATATTTGCATAATTCTTTCCCTTCTATCTTATGATTTCACATATGTATATACACATATAATATGTATGTTATATTCATGGGTGTGTGTATTGGCCAATCTTCCCTTGTTGAGCTTCTTTATATAAAGAAGGTCATTCCAAGAAGCATGCTCAGTTTCCCTTCCTGATTTCTGCTGACTATGTGGGTCACATAGGAATTGCTTATAACTATATACTTAACCAGCATTGAGGGAAATTGGTGTTTTAGCCCTGAATGAGCCCTCCATTCTCTTCTGTCTCATGACAGTGTCATGGAGGCTACATACTTTATCAGTTAAAAAAATGGATAGCTTCAGGCATGAACTCTCTTGCTTCTACTCTCCCAAGTGGCAAGTAGGAAACTCCTTTTCTCAATAGTCTTAGGAGAGGAGCTGGGCTGTACCCTTTCTCCCTATCCCATCATCATCCTCATGTGGAGCATGGACTCAAGTCAGTTTTGGTCTTAATCCCTGGTTATCTTCTCTACTTTGCATGTCCTTTCCTGAGCAGCTTCAAACTGGATGTGTTAATGCTTGGACACAACTTCATGATTTCAGGAGTTTTGAAAGTCTTGGGTCAAGTAAGAGGGCTGGTTAGCGGCAGAGGAAGAAGGTTCTATATTGGAAAGGATAGTTACCAACATGATTAGCCCGATCCTGGTTGTTTACCAGAAGACATATACCTAGAATTGTTTAGACAGTGCAGAACTGAGGTGAAATGTAAAATGTCTTACTGATAATACAACAAATTGCTTTGTGTTTAGATGTTTTTCAGTATCAACCTCCTGTCTGGGTATAACAATAATTAGCATATGCCTTCTTTTTGGTTTAAATTTTGTTATCAATATACACTTCTGATAGTTTTTCATGTTTTATCATTGTGTATGTGGATGTAAAGTACTGTGCCACACCTAATTCATGTTGTACCTTGAATACCTTCTTACTCTTCCTTTGGGAAAACTTTAGACATGAACCTAAGTTTTAAATAAGGCACTGAGGTTTTAAATGAGACACTGGGTTGAGATTTAATGAGCAGAAGAATGGGAGAACAAGAAGTCTTGACCCCTTTTCATAAGCAGCAAGGATCCTGCAGGACTGAACTCGATTCAGAACACATGACTAGGTCCAGAATCAAGGGACTCCTTAGTGAGAGTGAAAACATACAGTATCCCAGGCTTCTGTTCCATGCATGGGTTCCTCTATGTTAGTTCTATTTAGGTAGACTGGTCCTCATACTCCTACATATTCTTTTGACAGACCCAAACTATAAGAATTTTTAGGTCATTAGGACCAGTTAGAGCTTAAGCTCTACTGATAAAGTGTTTAGCAGCCCTAGGTTGCCCCCAAACCATGAGGTTGGATTGGAAGAGAACATTAATGAAGAACTTCTTTACAGTGAAAAAAACACTGAGGGGAAGGGTTCATTAAGGATAGGAACTAGGCTTATGATCTCAATGATATAGTAAAATCCTGGGGGTGGGGCTGAAGATGGGGATGGGAAACACATTCTACCAATGCAGGTAGGCCCATTCTCTGCAACATGTATAGTTTTAGAGAATTGCCTAGAGCCCTGAAAGCTTAAGCGATTTGCTTAGGGTCATATAATCAGTACGTACTGCAGGAGAGACTTACATCAAAATCTCTTTGGCTCAAAAGCCAGTTCTCTATCTACTTCACCAGAGAGAAGTTGTGAAATTAAACATTATATTAATTTATATGTGGATAGTATTCATTAATAATCTACACTTACATCTTCTAGTATCTCTTTGTGGCATGTAGAATAGTGAGTGACTTTTATTCTGTCTGGCAGTGCTGGTAGCACATGACCCCAGAAGGTACTAATGAATTGGAAAGACTAAATGTTGACTTGGCAATGTATTCTGTCTCTGTTGTCTAAAGACCAGTCTAGTTAGATGTGGAGAGAATTGTCCCCAGAGGTTGGTAATGATGAATCTTTGGAGCCACAATAGCCCATAAAGACCATCTTCTAAGGAGTAGGGATCTGCTTTGGTGGAAGACCCTCAAAATGAAATCATGGATCCTTAAAGTGTTGAAGTACAGACATATATATATATATATATATATATATATATATATA
>NW_020947062.1:4212995-4402382 GCF_900497805.2 Vombatus ursinus | reverse complement strand
ATATATATATATATATATATATATATATATATATACTGAATGCATTTTCCAAACCTCAAATTATTCCCCATAGTCTTTCAACTTTTCCTTGTTGCCACAATTTATAGTATTTTACAGAAATGAATTACAGTATGGTCTTTATGTTAGACTTGGAGTCAGGAAATGGGTCCAGTTCCCAATTCTGAGATTTCTTAGTTATTTAATCTTGGGCAAACCACTCTATCTCAGTCTCTTCCTCTGTAAAACAGAGACAATAAGCTTCTTACTACCAAATTCACAGATTTTCATTAGGGAAACTGCTTTGTATATTTTTAACGCATCATAGAAATGTGAACTTGTATTATATCCTAAAGCTTGTCCTTTCTCTTCTAAAATCAAGTCAATAAGTAGACAATGAGTTGTAGTGGATAGAGAACTGGATTTAGAGCTGGAAAACCTGAGTTTTAGTGTTGGCTCTGTCATTTCTTATTTATATGACCTTGACCAACCCACTTCTGTCTGTGGGCCTCATTTTCCTCAGCAGTTAAATAATGGAGCAAGATTAGATGATCTCTCTGGTCCTTTTCAGCTCTGAATCCTATGATTCTAATTATACATTGAGTCAATAATTAAGATGAACTTTCATTTCATTGACATCACAAATCTGTAATGTATCCAAAAGTAATTGCTATGCATGAATGTGGATTTTCTTCAATAGACAAATGGCAACATTTTTGTTTATGTCTCTGAAATGGAGTATTTTGAAAATATACTGAAAATTATCTTTCTTCCTGTCTTCCCTCCTGAGCCAGGAGTAGCACAGGGTAACCACGGCTCTCCCACAGATGTTGACACCTACCTAGATCCTCTTCTTTTCTCTGACCACAAGCAGGCTACTAGACTGCTCTGCTCAAGGCTGGCCCCTTCCAGGAACCTATGGCCATTTCACTCCATCAGGGCAGAACCCATCAGGGCAAATTGCCCCTTGCATGCTTCTTAGCTTGGGGAACCCACACCTGTTAAATACAGGCTCCTAGCATCTTAAAGTTAGAAGGAATCTCAGAGATCATTTAGTCCTACCCTCATCTGAAACAGATATTTCTGACAAATAAGTAGTCATTTTAGATCTGCTTGAACACTTCTAGCCACTGGAATCTTACTACCCACTCTTCAGACTATTCTATTTTTGGACATTTCTGAATGTTAGGAAGTCTGTCCTCATATTAATTTAAAATCAACCTGTTTGTTCTAGTCCCACCCTCTGTGGACCAAGTCGAATAAAATTGATTTCTCTACCATGTGACAGCATTTCAGAAATTTGAGGGAAATGATCATGTCAAATAGTCATTCAATAAGCATTGTGCTTGGGATACAAAGAAAGGTGAAAGGCAGTCCTTGCTCTCACAATCTAATGGGGAGATAACAAGCAAAAAATTATGTACAAACCAGCTTTATGCAAGATAAATGGGAAGTAATTATTAGAGGGAAGGCGCTAGAATTAAGAGGGGTTGGGAAAGGCTTCCTGTAAAAGGTGAGATTTTAGCTGAGACTTGAAGAAAGCCAGGGAAGTCGGTCTTTTTTTTTTTCCTTCCTGTCTCAATAGGCTCAATTTCTTCTACCAATACTCATGTAATATCATTTTAAGTCCCCTCACTATGTTGGTCACCTTCCTCTGGTGTACTCCTCCTAAATGTGGTCCCCAGAATGGAGCACAATTCCCCAGATATAGACTAATTAGGGCATAGGACAAGGAGTTAGTATTACCTTCACTTTGGACACTGGGTTTCCATTAATGTAGCCTAAGATCTCATAAGATGTTTTTGGCTACCTTGTCACACTGTTGATGACATCAAATAGAGAGCGAGATAAGATAATTTATTACCAAGAGCTAAATGATGAAGCCTGGTTAGTATGTGCTCTTGGTGCTCTTTGGATTTTAATGAAGTCTTTAGGTTGATTTTACACATCTGTAAGTAAGCTCTTTGGACATGGCGTGTGTGTGTGTGTGTGTGTGTGTGTGTGTGTGTGTATCTATTTATCTATCATCTATCTTTCTAGTATTAGGTTAGAGCAAAGAGTAGAAAAGGGGTTGTGTTGAGAGTCAGAGGTTGTAGGTTCAAATCTCAAATTTCCCATTTACTAGCTCTGTGTCCTGGGGCAATTCACTTGACATTCCTTGACCTTGGTTACCTCATCTGTAAAATGAGACACTTGCTCTAAATGGCCTTTAAAGTCCCTTCCAGCTCTACCTCCATCATCTTCTAAGTCCTGAGTATGAGCATTCATTGTCTATCTGCAGCGTCTGTCCCATCTGTTCCCTAATGTACAAATTTATTGTCAATAATAACAATAGTAGCTTATGTGTATCTAGCACTTTTTTCTCATACAAAGCACTTTAGGGACATCCTTATTTAAGCTTCACAACAACAACAACAATAACACTAATACTATTTAGCCTTGATATAGCACTTTGAAGTTTGCAAAGTGCTTTATATCTCATATGCTCCTCAAAACAACACACTGAAGTATTATCATCCCCATTTTATGGATGAGGAAAATGAGGTTGCTGGGGGAGGTTAAATGATTAGCCCAAGATAACACAACTAGTAAGTGTATGAGGTGGTATTTGAACTCAAGTCTTCTTGACTTCTTTTCCAACATTCTATCTATCCACTGAGCTAGGTGGCACAGTAGATAGATTGCTAGGCCTAGAGCTAGGAAGACCTGAGTTCAAATCTGGTCTCAGATACTTGCTGTGTTACTCTGTCTAAATTATATAATCACATCACAGACATCCCTGTCTGCCTCAGTTTCTTTGGCTGTAAAATGGGAATAATAAGAACACCTACCTTACGGCATTTCTGTAAGGATCAAACAAGATAATATTTATAAAAGTGCTTAACACAGTGCCTGGCATATAGTAAGCAAAAAATACTTATTTCATTCGCTTCCTTTCCCACCACCTACCTCCCCCCTACAGCTTTGTTGTGATATATGTAATATGTATTAATATATCCCCATTTTCCAGATGAAGAAACTACATCTCTGAGAATTGAAGTGATCTGCTTAAGGGCACACAGTTGATTACTAGTAGACCTGAAACTGGACCAGAGGGCTCTAAGGCCTGTCTCCTTCCAAGCATAACATGACAATTATTTGTGAACCTTACTTTTCTTCCTGCCAGATTATAAGCTGTATGAGGTCCTGGAAGAGATTTTTTTTTTTACCTCCTACTTTGCCTTACTCTGTAGGAGTGAGATGGCACTAGGCCAAGGTTTTCTTTCTTTCTTTCTTTTTAAATGGGTAAATAAAAATTAGAATCAAAATTCTGAAAGTCAGCATGCTATAGCTACTCTGGGACACTGGGCCTTCTATTGCTGTCAATGCCAAAACTTCCCCATCTCTCTGAGGGGAGTGGCAAGAAGATGATGGCTCAGAAGTAGACTCAACATGTCTATTCTCTCTTGCCTGTTTGTCTCCCCACAGTAATGGGCTTATTTGCTATTAAAATCACAAAAGGGTTAGGTTTCTTGGGATTCCAAATTGCCAAGTATAAGATGAGCATATCTGCTTCTTACTCACAAATGCAAATGGGAGCCTATGAATCTTTCCTTTAACTATAATAACATTCTATCTATTTAGTCCAGCACAATGCCATCACAATAGCTTTTTCATTCTACTGAATTCATATTAAACTAATATAAAGAGATGCTTCTGCCATACCATGAAATAAAATGATGTTCTTGACGTATTTCCAAAACATTTGGAACATTGTTTCCAAATCGACCTTGTGAATAAATTAAATAAGAGCTCGCAAAATGTCCTTTAGTGTTTTCCGAATGCATGCAGATGTGAAGTGGTGATATTTGTGCATTTCTTATCCTGGATTATGCAGTCTGTTTTGCCCATGTTGCTGGCCTGTGTGTTTATTTGTTGTCTGTGCTCTGTGGGATAGAGCATTCCAAGAAAGCTGACCTTCACAATTGCTCCTTTCCCCTTGCTATCCTTGATGATATCACAGTTTACCATGTAGATTTTCAGAGAATTATAGAATTTTAGAATCAAAACATCCCAAAATCTTGGAATTATCCAACTATAGACCCATGCTTTGAGAAGGCTGTACAAATATAGCATCCTGGAATCATACACTCTTAGCATCATAGTCAAAGACCCTTTGTGGTAGAAAGGAACATGGAGGTTATGAAGTTCAACACCTACCTGAATCAATCAATCATGTAAAGCATGAGTTCTTTCTGTATATCCTTGTCAAGTTGTCCTTATAAGGAAATCTCTTTCTCTTTTAAATTCTTATAATTAATAAAGATAATCTTAGATCTATATCTATATCTGGCCCTATCTATCTATTTATCTATCTCTGTATGTCACTTCACAGTTACAGAGTATGTGGCAGATGTTATTTCATTTGAGTGGCACCATAGTGTCAAGAAATTCCACTGGATAGTGAGAGAGGAGAACTGGATTTGAGTCCCAGATCTACCATTAATTAGCTTTGTGACATTGGGAAAGTAATTTCTTTTCTTTGGGTCTTAATTCACTCATATCTCACATGGTTGGGCTTGATGATGTCTAAGGTTCTTCCCAGCTCTGATTTTGAATTCATGATCCTACTGTTTGAAGCTTTTTCAAAAGAAATGATCTATGGTGGAGAGAGGAGGTACATAATTATAAGAAGAGAAGATAAGAAGATAATTTTCCCAGTCCACTCATTGTCACCACCATCTTATGTTCATCCATTGGCATATCTTTTTAGTTCCTAGTCATTTACCTGGTGATGACAGGGAGAATAAATAAAATAGAAACAGAGAGGTCTGAGTTGATGGTATAGGTCAAAAGGAGGTAAACAAAACCTTTCCCCTCTCTATTTTTTTCCTCTTTCCTTGGACACAAAAGATATTGTTTGATCACAGAATTATAGATCATGGACATGAAAGTGACCTCAAAAGGCATGTAGTTCAACCCTGAAGTTTGCCTGAAGTATGTGTCTCTCATAAGGGCTCCAGCTTCTGCTTCAAAACCTCCAATGATAAGGAACTCCTCATCTTCCACGGCAGCCCATTCCTTTCCTGAACAACTCTGATGGATAATTTATAGTTATATAACATTTTAAGGGTCTAGATTTCTAGAGCAATTTTGTCAAAACTGCTTCAGGAGGATTATTCAGGAGGATACTGAAAAAAAAAATTGAGGCTTCAAGAATTTAGATGCCATGCCACAGGTCACATAGCTATTAAGTGGTCAAACTGGGATTTGAACTCAAGTCTCCTGGTGAGGGTCAGAATTCCTTCCTTTTATATTATGCAGTCTTTTCTTAGAAAGGTCTTGCAGCTCAAACATTCATACCCACAAACTATTTTAATTTCTTTGATTGGGAACTCCTTCACAGACTACCCTCCCATCCCCCATGTCCCTCATGACAATAAAAAGTCTTCCTGAAGACAGAGTCTTAGAATTTTGTGGCTCCCAATCTCTGATGAATGTTGACTGGGAGATTCTTTTCAAAGTGTCTGGTTTTTCATTTGAAGAAACATTGCCCCCTTATCACTGATCCAGACCAGCTTGGCTTAATAAAAACCAACATTCCCCTCCCCACCATGCAGTGATTAGCACCATGCATACTGAATACCAGGAGGAACTGTGAGACTTTAGTGTTGGAGTGGAAAATCATGGTGAGTCTGAGCATGTGTGTGTGTGTGTGTGTGTGTGTGTGTGTGTGTGTGTGTGTGTGTGTGTGCATGCACATGTGTGTGTGTGTATTTTAAAGAGAAGAGAGATTTTTTTCATTTAATGCTTTAAACTTTTTTGGTTTCAGAGATACTTTTTTTTTTCTGAAACAGATCAAAACCATTTGGGGGTAATCCACCCAATTTTATTGTTACCAGCTCTGTCAAATTGGATCCAGCTTTATTATAGGCTTGGTCTCCCTGACTCCCTTTTGATTCAGAGGGTCCTTTGTCTTGGCCTGGGAAGGTGATGCTGCTCTTTCCAGTAGAGACATCTTGCAGGCAATAGATCATCGGAGAGGCCATAGAATTGTTGGAATGGACCAAGGAAGAAAAGAAGAAAACAAGCATTTTTAAAGCTCCTTCTATGTGCCAGACATTGGACTAAGCACTTAACAAATATTATTTCATCTAATCTTCACCACAACCCCGAGAATCAAGTGCTATTATTATCTCCCTCCTATAGTTGAGAAACCTGAGACAGAAGTTAAGTGACTGACCCAAGGTCATATAGCTAGTAAGTATGTGAGACTGAATTCAAACATATCTTCTTGACTCTAGGACCGGTCCTTTATCTGGTGTGCCACTGTACTTCATGATTTATTTTCTGATCTCCTCTATTGGAATTTCAATGCTTTTGGAGAAGTGTATAGCCAAGTTGTTCACCTACTATGTGTGCTATACTCTGTGGGAGATAAAAGATGAAAAAGACGTGATACCCCAAAGGCTACTTACACCAGAGTAGAGGGATGAGATACAGTCACAAGTACCAATTAGAACTATAATAAGAAATAGAGAGCAATCAAAGTCCATGTTAGATATATATCCTAAAAATTCAAATTCACGTTTACACACACTGCTTCAGACTTTTCTTCTCTTATGTGCCTTGATAGTCACCTTTTCCATTTTTCTTTTCTTGTCTACAAGGTCCAGCCACTGGATGTGTTAGTAGTATGTACAATGCTGTCCAACATTATGGTAACACTCACATGCCTTTGATCCTTAAAGTGTTAAAAACATCATCAGAGAGATTTGTTTTAATTATTATCTAGTTAAATGTGGCAGCATTTCCCCCTCCTTCAGGGTATGACTTTCTATTTTCTTGGCATTATTTCATGATAATCATTATAAAAATAATAACAATGATAAATGCCTCGCCATTTTATAGTGACACTCATCTAATGATCTCTAAGCGTTTTGTAAACACTAATTAAAATCTTGTAATATGCCTGGGAGGGAGGAAGGTATTATAATCATCAGCATATAAGTGGTTAAACTGAAAGTGGAGAGCTTATATAACTTGTCTCAGACCTGAGTCTTCACAAATTATAAGTAATTTGGTTTCTTACGCCAAGTGATCTATGAAGAGATTTCTAGTCAACTAGTCAACTAGCATTTATTAGGTGTACATTATGTGCCAGGCTCCGTGATAAGCTTTGGGGAGCCAAAGCAAAGCAAAAAAAAAGTCCTTTCTCCTCTCCTGACTTCACACATTGCCGTCTTCTTGATTGACTGCTCCTTGTCTCCTTCCTTGGTGTGGACATTCAACAAGGCTTTGTCCTTGGCCTTCTTGCCAGGATATCCTCTCACTGCCCTCTCTCCGTGGACAATTAATTAAATAGTCATGATTTCAATCATCACCTCTATGCACATCATTCTTAAATTTACATTTCAAAACCCACCTAAACTGTCTAATCCCACATTCTCAACTGGCAGGTGGACATGGCAACCCAGATATCCAACCAGAACTTCAAACTCACCAGGTTCAAAATTGAAATCACCTCCCCACAAATCCTGATGGTTTTCCCACCTTCTGTCTGTATTTTTGGTATCACTACATTCCCAACCATTCAAGCCTAAAATTTTGGAGTCAAATGATTACATGATTTTGCAGTTAGAAAGGATCTATCTTAGAGGTTCAAACCTCCCATTTTACAAATGATGTAATTGAGGCCTTGACTTGAAAAAGCAATGCAGCTAATTAATGGCAGAGATAGACTTCAGGCTCAGGTTTTCTGCCCTAGATCATTATAATCTTTTGGGTATGCCATGAAATCTATCATCAGCTTTTCCTCTTCTTCTTCTTCTTCTTTTTGTTTTTTGTTTTTTGTTTTTTTTGTTTCTTCCCTCCCCTCCATCCAAATCTTATCTTCAAGTTAACAAATCTTGTCAATTCCACCTTGGCAATATTTATTGAACTTTGAGTTTCCTTTCAACTCACATAGCCACCAACTTTGTTTATGCTCTTATCCCCCCCTGCACATGCTACCTTTCCAGTTTTCTGACCCTTTCATTTCCTCTGTGCATACTGCAATCCTGCTACACTAGTGTGTCTGCAGTTCCTCAAATAATACTTCATCTCCCGTCTTTGTGTCTTTGCATGGGTTATCTCCCATGCCTAGAATTCTCTGCCTCATCACCTCTACCTCTTTATTTTCCTGACTTCCTTCAAGAATCATCTCATGTCTCACCTTCTGCAGAATGCCTTTTAGATAATTTTCCATCTACTATGTACATATCTTCTATGCATCTGGTTATTTACATATTGTCTCCCCTATTAGAATTTAAGCTGCCTGAGATCAGGAACTGTTTTTTTTCTTTGTATCCTCAATGCTTAGCACAGTGCCTGACACATAGCAAACACTTAATAAATGCTTCTTGACTGCCTGGCTATACTAGCCTCCTTATTAGCTTGGCTTCTCCAGTTTCATCTTTCTAATGAATTCTCTACATAGGTGTCAAAATAATCTTCCTAACACACAAATCTAATCATGTTAGCCCCCCACTTAAAAGATGTTCAGTAGCTCCTCATTACTTATAGGACAGTACACAAACTCCTTAGTCTTAGTGCTTGCTCTATGGCATATGCCTCCTCCACTTCACAGAATTCTTGTATGTGTGTGTGTATACTATGTTCTCTTCAAACTGGATTACAAGCTACTTCCCAATCCAGTTTTGTTCTCTTATTTCCTACAAACTCCTTTGTTTGACATTCACAGCCCTTCACAACCTGGCTCCAATGCACCTTCCCAGGCTTATGACACATTACTCCTTTTCGTTTATTTTATGGTCTTACTGACATGCTTTGATGTTCTTCCTCCCAGACAGATCACATCCTACCTCTGCGTTTTTGCACAGGCTGTGCCCTATGGCTGGAATGCACTCCCTTCTTACTTGTTCCGTTTATAATCCGTAGCTTCCTTCAAACCCAGCTCAAGTGCTATGAGACCTCTCCAGATCCCCCCAGTTACTAGTGCCTCTATCCTGAAATTAGCTTTTATTTGCTTTACTATTTATTTTGTACATACTTATAGTAGTATTGATAGAAAGTAAGCTCCTCGAGGGCAGGATTGTTTCATTTTTGTTTTGCATTCTTAATACCTGGTAAATAACAGGCACTTAATAAATGTTACATTAATAATGAACTAGTGTAGAGCTCCTCACAAGCTTGATTCTTGCTCCCCCCACATCTTTGCTAGTTAAATCTTTCTCTTTCTTCAAAAACTAGTTCAGTTGCTACCTTCTGCATGAAATATTCTCTGCTCTTTCCCTGCTCCCTGCCCTTATTGATCAAAACTATTTTCTCCAAAAATTTCTTCTGTGTCTTGCTTGGGTCTTTCCTTCACCTTTATCATGAATGCTAGATTTTGAGAAAATAGACCTGGGACCAGAATCCTGCTTTTGCTATTTACTAGCTGTATGACCTTGGGCAAGTCACAATCTCTACAGTCTTTAGTTTCCTGATCTGTAAGATAACATGGTTCATTTAGATATTTTCTAAGGTCCCTTCAAACTCTAAATCCCATGAGTCTGCCTCGTCATTATTTATGCATGTATTGCATCCCTCTTACTACATGATAATCTCCTTGAGAGCAGTGAATGTACCATTTTCAACCTTTTTTATTTAAAGCACCTACATAGTGCCTTGAAGCAAGGAGGTACATAATACATAAGAGCAGCTAGGTGGCACAACGAATAGAGCACAGGGCCTGGAGTCGGGAAGATGAGTCTTCCTGAGTTCAAACTGAGCCTTAGACACTTACTAGATGTGTGAGCCGGAGCAAATCACTCAACCTTGTTTGCCTCAGTTTCCTCAGCTGTAAAATGAGCTAGAGAAGGAAATGGCAAACCATTCCAGTATCTTTGCCAAGAAAACACCAAATAGGGTCATGAAGCGTTGGACAGAACTGAAATGACTGAACAACAACACTTAATACAAATTTGTTGAGTAAAAATGAATGGAGAATAGTAAAAGGAAAGAATGATGCTGAATGAGATAGGAAAAAACTCTCTTCTGACTATAAGTACATTTAGATTCTAGGCTGGGCTCTGCAACTGTCTTACTGTGTGACTTTGAGCAAGTCACTTTTCTTCTAAGGGCTCCAGTTCCTTTGTCTATTCAAAGAAGGGATTGTACTTGATGATACCTTCTAGTTATAATAAAATTCTGAACAATATACAGTATTGCATCCAGATTTCCTTAAGAGTGCAGCTCATACTTGTCAGCATAACTCCCTGCATTATTTATTTCTGGGCTAGTTCGACAGTCAATGCTGTCCTTATGAGGAGATGCAGTAGGCAGTAAGCCTCCTTTCCTGTGATCCTGGAGGTGTCCATAAGGCTCCTATTCCATTGAAATTCATTCTCCCATCTGTTCACCGAGGCTTGAAATTCCTAAAACTGAGTACAAAGACTTTCACTTCACAATTAGAGCTGGGCTGAGAATACAAATCCCCTTAGGAAGCAAGAATGAACTTGAAGGCAGCTTGCTTTAAAGGGAGTCTGGTAAAACTTGGTGACATGACAAGGGTCCGAATCTTGCTTCTGCTATCCCTTATCTAAGAGGCCCTGGATAAGTCACTTGTTTGACCTCTCTGAGTTTCGGTTCCCTCAGATATAAAAAAAAAAGTGTGACAAAAAAGTTTTCCCTTAACAACTGCAGGAGAATGTTTTGAGTAAAATACTTTGGAAACAGTAAAGTACTATGCCAATGTGAGCTATTACTGTGTTCACACCAATATATAAATAGAAAGGCAGCACAGCAGAGTGGATAGAGAGATAAGTCAGACAGGCAGGAAACAAGCATTTATTAAGCACTTAGTATCTGCTAGGCACTTTGGGATACAAAGAAAGGCCAAAACAGTCTCTGTCCTCAAGGAGCTCACATTCTAATGGGGAGTGTGTGTATGAAAACGTAAAGCAGCTATGTACTTATAAGGTATCTACAGGGTACATTGTAGGTAGTCTCAGAGGGAAGGCACCAGCATTAAGGAGGAAGAGGAAAGGCTTTTGGCATATGAGCACCTCAGTATCAGATTAACAGTAGGAGGAATCCGTGCAGCAGGCAAGGGAAGTTTTCAAGAATGAAATTCTTCACTATCTACGTGGTCATTGCTACCATGTGGAAATCAGAAAAGGTACTCAACAGTGCAAATTGAAATTGAACCTTGGGGCTCTTGCCTGTCTTTTTTTAGCTTTGTGTTTTCTTTCCTAAGGATAGAAGAGCAAATGGTAATCCTGAAATTGATATGGATAGCTTGGAGGCATCCCTGTGAGTCTGAGAGGGCCGGAGATCCCAATTTCCTTAGTCAGAGATTACTGGAGGTAGAGCTGGAGGAGTTTCAATGTTGAAGTGGATACTATTGATAGGGGGAGAAGGCTTGATTCCTGGCTGGGCATTCCAGAAGACAGGAACCTGAAGCGAATTGCTTATACAGTGCAGAATTGAGGTGAATTGCAAAATTACCTATTTAGCTTTTTTGCAAAACACTTTATGTTTTGTTGGTTTTAAGTTTCTACCTCCTTGTAGAATATAACTATAATTGTTATTTTATTCTGTTTTAATTCTTTCTGTGAAAGTATACTTCTGAGGCTTGGGTGTGTTAAACATTTCTTTTGTGTAGAGCAAATAACTTTCCCATTCCAGATTCATACTGTATATTGTATAGCTTTTTGCTTTTCCCTTTGGGGAGACCCTAGTCATGAGTCAAATTTGAACTTTAAGGAATTTCCCCCATGCAAATGGAGGAAGGGTATAAAGAACCAAAGAATATGAGGAAAATAATAGCCTAACTGCTCTCATTAGATGCCAGGCTTGCCAAGTACTGAACAGGACCCCTGTTTGCATGGATAAAGTAGAGGAATGACTTAATGGAGCAGGAGAGTTCTTTGCCCAGCAGAGGTCCTTATTTATTATATATGAGGGTTTAATCTTGTTTTTAGGAGCTGATTCCAATCAACCACAAGCATTTAATCTTCTTTTGAGACCTTCCAACGACTTCATTGTTCATCTTAGTTTGTTTTCTTTCTTTGTGAATTAACCCATTTGTCTCATTAGTGGGAGTGCTTCAAACTCCATTTGGATTATCCTGGGTATCGGTAGGGATCCACTGGGCAAAAGTGAGGCTTTCTATGTGTTGTTGGGATGTCCAAAAATATTTTGCCCAAGCTTCTATGGGGATGGCCCTTTGCATTGGCATGGGAATCTATGGTGGGAAATTTATGGACTGTCCTGTATATTCCAGGGACCCAAAAGAATTTGTACCCTGCACAGTTTGGTTTCTCCCTTGACAGTAGATTTCATGTTCCCCATTCCCTGTGAAGGAAGCCTTAAGTGTTCTTGCAGCACTTTTTAAATTTTTTTCTTGCAGCACTTCTTAAACTGTGAGTCATGACCCCATGTGGGGTCAGGAGTGGAAAAAAGTTTAAGAAGCCCTGTTCTAGAGATCATTTGGGATTAAAGTTTCCCTTTAAGAGGGAAAAGGCTAGTTTTTCCTTTTATTTTTCACTTTTGTTAGTCGTTTTCATTATTTCATTTTCTTCTTTTTCTCTAGTTGGATAGGTTGGGACCAGGCCTGTATAAGCACTTTGGAACTTCCCCAAATGACCTTTCTTTTGGTGTATCTGCATAACTTTGTATTTGGGGATAATTATGATCTCTAGGCTCACCTACTGGGGTTCACCTGGGCCCTCCCCAAACACTGTTAAGTTTGAGGCTGTTAATGACTCTGCTGCATAGACTTCTAGAACTCTTTACATTGCATTTACCAGACAATTAGGAATTATGCCATGCTGACCTTTGGAGACTCTTTAGTGCAACATGCTGGGGGAGGCATTTGAAGGGGCAAAGTTCCCCAAGATCCTAGAGACCTTTCCAGAATTGAGGTTGCAGACAAATGTGCCAAATGCCCTAGTTGGATTGCTGAGGGCAGGAGATATTTACCTAGGGGAAGACTGTGATAGGGAATGAGCAGAGCTGCCATGCTTGTATCCAGTCAACCATGTGGGCTAGATCAGTACTTGGATATTCTAGGAATCAAGAAGATACTGGAATATTTCCAACAGGCCAGTGAAGACAGCAGTGAACATCTTGGGCACTGGGGATGAGGAAGCAATCCCCTAATTGACCATTGAGCAGAAAGGGGCAATGACTCAGTGGACCTTAAAAAAGGGAGTGACTTACCCTTGTCTCTCCCTTCTCTCTTCCAAGTGGCATTGTGCAATTCTGAGACTTCTGGTGAGGGGAGAAGAGGGATGACTTTCTCTTTCTGGGTAGCATATTGACTATTCCCACAGGCCAGCTAAAGTAGGGAGATCTCTTGCATTGGGCTTCTAACTACCTTTTCTTTGTCCTTATTTGCCTTATTGTAGGTGTTTGATCTAGAAACCAAAATGTCCAAGTTTCCAGGTGAACTTGTGAGGCCCTGGGTCCTCAGTTGGAGCCAGCTGCACCTTGACAGGAGTCCAGGAATCTTAGCAAATGCTGCAGGGCTTCTGTAAGATGACCGCTAGAGAGATGAACCCCAGCCCTTGGTATGGATCCTTTTCAGAAGGCATGGGCCTAGAGTGAAATGTTTGGATAGTGCAACACTGAAGTGAAATATAAAATGTCTATTCAGTAGTCCTATTAAATGCTTCACATTACAATGTTTAAGTCTTCCCCACATAACAAGGTAATAATAGTTACAAATTATAAGATAATGATTAATTAAGTTAATGCATTTTGTGAATCTTTATGTTTAGTACTTATTTTATAAGTAGGAAAAAATATCTATCCCATTCTTTATTCATTTTATATGTTGAATACCTTCCTACAGCTCCCGCTGGGGAGACTCTATACATAAGCTAAACTGAGTTGTTATTCAGTCATTTTCATCATGTCTGACTCTCCATTTGGGATTTTCTTGGCAAAGATACTTGAAGTGGTCTGCCATTTCCTTCGTCAGCTCATTTTACAGATGAGGAAACTGAGGTAAACAGTGTTACATGACTTGTCCAGGGTCACACTGGACAAGACTTTGACTGTGTCAAAGTGTCAGAGACTGGATGTGAATTTAGGAAGATGTCTTCCTGACTCCAAGCCCAGTGCTTTATCCACTGTACCACCTGGCTGCCCTAAACTAAACTTAAGCTTTAAGCAATTTTCCCCCTGAGTCTCCAGAGTGGGAATATGATGAACTGAAGCACGTGTAAAGGTTCAAAGCTGGGAGGGACCGTTTAGTAAAGGAAAGGGAGAGGGTACAGTGACCAAGTTCCCTGGGCTCAGCAGGGATTATTTATTATTAGAAAGAGAAAACATACTTAAGCCCTCCTGAAGTTGTTCTATTTGGGATAAAAATGTGATTATTCTGTTTATTAGCTGGAGAAACACACTAGATGTTTGGGTTGGGCGAGATTTTCTTTTCTCCTGCTGCCCTGATTCTATCCTGGTCTGATGCAGTAAAGCCATATGGCTGTCTTTATCTTTGGGAATATCTTTCCCTTCCTTCCTGTAATAATTATCTGGATCCAAAAAGCTTTTAGAATGCATTTGGGAGAAGGAGAAAAACCAGAATTATAACAGCAACAATATTCTGGAGCCATGTGACCTTGCACAGGTCATTTCTTTTCCCTCTCTGACTATATAGCCTGCATAAAAGTGTAGTCCATGTTTTATCTAAATATCCTGTCTTCAATGCAAAGTATTGTATACGCTGATTATGGTATCATAGGATAATACAAGTTAGTGCTGGAAAAGACTTTAGAGAGCAGGATAATAGATTTATAGCAAGAATGAAACAGAGAGGTCATCTGGTCCAACCCCGTCATTTTATAGATGGGGAAATTGTGGCTCAAACAAGTGAAGCACTGGGGAAAGATCACAAAGGTAGCACATGGCAGAGAGAGAATTCAAATCCAGGCCCTCTAACTCCAATTAGAGCACTCTTTCAGTGCTCCATGTTGTTATCATAGGACCCAAAAGGTCTGGAGGTTGTAAGTGACTTGCCCAAAGTCACACAAGAAATATGTAGCAGATTTTAGTTTAAACCTAGATCTTCCAATTGCATATCTAGGATGCTATAATATATATATATATATATATATATATATATATATTTTGATTTGGATGGTGATAATAATATTTGACTCCCTACTCACAATGCTGTTATAAAGAAAGTACTTCATGAACCTTAAAGAAGTATTGGAGAGGAAGTATGGCCCAGCGGAATGTGCCATGGCCTTGAAGTTAAAGGAAGAGAGTTCAAATCTAGCTCTGTTTGTTACTTCTTGTAAGCTGTAAACAGCCTCTGGGCCTCAGTTTTCTCATCTGTAAAATGATGAGATTGGACTGGATGACACCCAAGGTCCCACCTTGCTCTCAATCAATAATATTCCTACAAGAAAAAAGAGTTATTTGTATTATTGATGTTAACATAGGAACTATTTTTTTCTTTTCAGAAAAATGAAGATGTCGAGGGAGTCCGAAAGACAATGACTGTAATGGGATTTCATTTAACCTGCACTTTGTGAGAAAAATAATTTTTGAGCACAATTACATTTTGCTGAGGACAAGAGAGAAAGAGAACACACAGAAAACTAACCTCGTGTACTTTGCCTAGATAAGGCTAATGGACTGATAAGTGACTCATCTGGCTTAATGTAAAGAAGTGTAAGGTAATGAGTTAGACATTAAAAATTAATCATAGATGATGGCTGGGTGCTCAGCTCAGAAGGCTGACAAGATCAGAGGTGATTGAGAAGGATACCTTGAAAGCCACCTGCAAATGTTTGCCACTGATAAATTAGGCTGAAGGGATATACCTGTAGGTGTTCTGGGGAACATGCTGCCTGAAGATTTTGGCCTACAAATCTTTATCTAAGCATTTCTTAGTATTGATTCATATTAGGAGCATCAGGCTATGCAATAAACTTTGAATTTCTAGAGAATATATAGTGTACTTTAAACTTCGAAGTAGAGACCCCAAGAAGGAAGGGTGTTATACCAGCTCTAATTGAGTTTATGTCATCAGAGTGAAAAATCAATTCAGTTCAGCTTGATTTAGTTCAACAAATATTTTCCAAGCCCTTAATGTGTGCATAGGGTTATGCTCCATGCATAGTGAGATACATTATTTTTGATAAGACAGGGTCCCTTCCTTCATGGAGCTTACTATTTAGTGTCAATCAATTAATCAAAAAGCATTTATTAAGCACTTCTTATTTGCCAGATACTATGCTAGCTGCTGGAGACACAAATGTGTCAGTCTCTGCCCTCAAGAAGCTCACATTCTATAGGAAGAGATACCAGTTGCACATATAAGTACATGTAACACAAGAAGAGATATCATGTACACACATAAATGCATGCAACATAAGAAGAGATACCTTGTACATGCTAAATGAAAGAATAGGACAGCTTGGTGACATAGTGAATAGAGTACAGGCCTGGAATCAGGAAGACCTGAGTTCGAATCCAGCCTCAGACCCTTACTAGCTGTGTGACCCTGGGCAAGTCATTTAATCCTGTTTGCCTTAGTTTCCTCATCTGTAAAATGAGCTGGAGAAGAAAATGACAAACCACTCCAGTATCCCTGCCAAGAAAATCTCAAATGGAGTCACAAAGAGTCAAACAGGACTGAAAACAATTGAACAATACCAAAAATGAGTGACTAGTAATTCTCAGGGGACGGCAGGCATACACAGTAAGGAAGATTGGGAAAAAGCTTTACGTAGATGGTGATGCATGAACTGATACTTGAAGGAAAGTAGGGATTCTCAAAAGTGGATGTGAGGAGGATTTGCATTTGAAGAACGGGGGACAGACTGTGTCAAGGCATGGATAGAATGTAGTACATTAAGGACGGATGATCAAAATGTACAATATAATATAATAAGCCACCAGAGAGGTACAAAAAGTAGCATTGTAGAAGTTCTGAGAGAGGAGAGGGGAAATTCTGAAGGGAAGCCATAGGAGGACCAGGCTTCTTGGAGGAGAGAGTATTTGAATTGGGAATTGATAGTTTTGAAATGGTGAGGACCAGAAAGAGAAGGTATTGCTGTATTTTAGGGGTTTAAATAATGAATTGCAAAACAGACTTGTGCATCATGCTTCCCAAATCAGTTTGCCCCTAAATTGCCTAGGCTATGTAAAACTGAAGGTGATACTCCCAGACTTCTGAAGTCAGCCATGGCAAAGTGGGGAATGCATTGGTTGGGAAATCAGAAGACCCAACTCTGTCACTAACTGCTGTGTGGCTTTAGGAAAATCTCTTCACCTCTCTGAGACTCAGTATCTTTCTCTGTTAAATGAGAGGGTCCTAGGATCATAGATTTCAAGCCAGAAGAGATCTTTAGAGGCTATGGAGAACAACCTCCCTCATTTTACAGATGAGGCAACTGAAGTACAAAGAAGTTAAGTGACTTGCCCAGGGTCACTCAGCTAAGTGTCAGAGGTGGGATTTGAACTCAGGTCTTTCTGACTCCAAGACCAGTGTCCTGTCCCCCACACCATGTTGCCTCTCAGGGTTTGACTTCATTAGAACTAATATAACTTTATATTTCATGTTTATGTAGGTAGTAAATCTTGCCTCAGACATTCACTAGCTGTGTGACCTTGGACAAATCACTTAACCTCTCCATGCAACAGTTTCCTCCCCTATAAAATGAGGATAATACTATTTACCTACCCCACCAGATTGTGAGGATTAAATGAAATATTGTTATCATGATTATTTAACAATATGAAGTTGTAGCTTTAATTTAAACTTGGTTAGACTATATCATGTGTTTGTTCCTCAGGCCAACTGAAATATTCATTCAAATCAGTTGAAAAAAATAGGAAATTTGCTAAGGGGAAGAAGGATTTTTTTTTGAGAAATTTTTATCTGTAGGTAGAAACATATTAAAAAGAGTCAAGTAAAAGAAAGTTGGAGCCAGAGGCATGTTACAGGGAAAATGTATGGACTCTGGCATCAGAAAGTATGGGTTCAGATGCCACCATTGATATTTTCTGCTTGTGTGATCTTGAGCATGTCACTTGACCTCTGTTTGCCTCAATTTCCTCCTCTGTAAAATGAGGAGCTTAAACCCTGTGGCCTCTGAAGTCCCTTCCAGCCCTGGATCTTTGATCTTACGATATACTTCATTCTGCTGAGGGTAAGAAAGGTGGTGGGAGGGAGGCAAAGAAGAATCAGCACCAATCTACACTATAGAGCGAAGGTTATATCGCTTATTGTCAAAAGCAGGGAGGATATGTGCAATAAAATATGAGTTCATAAAACCAAGCCAGGTGTTAAGGACACAGTAGGCTTTCAAATATTTGCTGGTTGATAAAAGGGAAAACTAAGCTAATGATAGAGGTCTGATTTGAAAATATTGCACAAGCTTTCATAGCTCTTATAGGAGGCTTCAAGGGGTGGGAGGTCACCAGATCTCTGATCCCGTGGCACTTAAGATCTGTTATGATTTAGGGAGGCCTTAGTAAGATGACAGCTGCAATGTTTTTTTCCAGTTAGCCTGAAACAAGGGAATACTGTATGTATTTTAAAGCACTTTGAAAAGTACAAAGAGACTTAATCATATAAGACTTTCTTATCCACCTTCCCCCTTTTCTTGTTTTCTTCTCTCTGCTTACATAGCTACCAACTGTAATATGGACTCTCACCATCTCAATTGGTTTCCCTGTTCCCAATCTATCCTCAGCACGGCTCCCAAAATAATCTTTGTAAAGTACTGGACCCACCGTGTCACTGCCCTGTTCGAGAATTGTCATTTGTCTCCTTAGTGTCTCTGAGGCAGAATATAAATTCCTCAGCTCGGAAATTAAAAACAAAACAAGGTATTTTAATGATGCCTGTTGTCTTTATATCAAAATCATTTCAATCCCCCCTTCCTCCAAACTGATCACTCCTTTGTGATAATAAAAACAATTAAACAAAGGCATTCCCTAGGATGACCACATCTGACAATGCATACAATCTTCTGTCTTTGTTCCCTGCCTTTCTGCCTTGAGTGGGTTTGCATGATTCATTCCTGTGCTCTCTTGAAACCTTCATTTTTCATTCTTTTTGGGTTGTTTTTTTTTTTTTTTTTAAAACCAAGAGAGGAACTTCCTTTTCATGGCATCTTCATTTGCATGTAGTCCTTGTGTTTTATTGATTCTTCTTATTTTGCTTTGTAGCAGTTCATAAATCATCCCACGTTTTTATGAATTCCTCATATATACCAATTCTTACTGCAAAACAATATTCCATTACAGTAATAAGCTATAGGTTTTTTGGACATTATCCAATTTATGGGTACCTACTTTGCTTCCAGGTCCTTGAAAGCACCAAATGAGTTGCTATGAAGGTTTTAGCACACGTTGGACCTTTGTTTTAGGCTTCAACTTCTTTGGGATATGTGCTCAGTAGTGGAATCATTGAGTCAAAGAATATGGACAGCTAAGTCACTTTTCTTGAATAATGCCAAATGTATTTTCAGAACAGTTTGACTATTTACAGCTCTATCAAGAGAGCATTAGTGTGTTTGCTCTTCTGTGGTATCTCCTTTTCCCTAATACTGGCTATTCTCATTTTCTGTCATCTTTGGCAATTTGCTTGGTGTGGAGTAGAAATCGTAGTTAATTTAATTGCATTTTTCTTACTCTCTTCTACTATTTTCTTACTGTCAGGAAATTGGAGCATCTTTTCATATGATCACAGAGTTTCCAATCTTTTGAAAACTGTTTGTTCATGTAGCAGCTGGTGGCACATTGGATAGAGCGCTGGATCTAGACTCAAAAAGATCTGAGTTCAAATCCAGCCTCAGTTGTTTATTGGCTGTATGACCATGGGCAAGTTGTTTAACTGTTGTTTGCCTCGGTTTCCTCAAATGTAAAAAGGGAAATAGCAGCTACCTTGCATGGTTGTTGTGAAGATCAAATAAGATAATATTTGTAAAAAAACACTTAGTATGGTGCTTGACATTCTCTTCCCTTTCCTTTTCAATGTAATACTGACTACCCTGGCCCCAGTACCTGAAGGTCAGGCACTATCTCCCCCCTCCCCCAGGATTATGTGGTACCTTAGAGTACCACTTAGGGTATCTAAGCTCTCTGCAAAAGGCTCCGTTTCCCACCAAAGGTGTTCTCCCAAGTACGGGGAGGTAGTCCCTTGCAGGCTAGTTCCATTTAACTACTAATAGTCAGATTTGCTTTTATAAAGAAATATTTACTTCAAAGATATTTTAGCAAATATAGAAGCAGATTGCTCTCCTTAATACACAAGGCTTAATCTCCCAGCTCCACATCAGTCTCTGAAGAACGGATTAAGTTCATAGTTTAGCTCAGTTCTTATAGAGCACGGTCCCAAGTCCCAAGTCCCAAATACCCCTTAGGTTGGAGTCCCTTGCACCCAGGATTCCCTGCCAGGCTGACGGGCTGCAACATCTTGCCTTGAAATCTTGGCTCTAAGGTCATCCTGGCTTGAATCTTGGTCCCTTGGGCTTATTGCTTTTTTATCTAGAACTGAGGACAAATGAAAGTAAACAAGACAACCCCTCACCCCCAGGCATAGGATTAAAAGGCAACAGGAAAGGAAAAGAAACCCTCCTTTCCCTTCCCTAGTTCAGTTCCTGCCCCCTTGCTGTGGGTCCACTCCGATCGTCCTCTGTGGATGGCAACAGGATAGAGAAAGCATTGAAAGAGAGTCACTATGTGGGGAGCAGGAACCCTGGACTTTGTCTTTATTTACCTCTCTACTATTCAGACAGTGTAGATCTGATGAAAAAAGGGGTTGCTTCAAGGTACCCCCTCTTTCTAAGGGAATATAAACCCTTCTATTAGTCCTCTAAGGCTAGACATATATTTGGGTCTCTGGGATAAAAGAGGGACCCTCTGAAGGCCTCCCCACCATACAACAGGGTGGTCCTCTGAGTTTGGAGAACTAGTGGACCATGGGGAAAGGTGGGAGAATAATTTTATCAATTAAAAAATGAACTACTCTGAATTATTTGTTTTCTATATTTTCTAGGAGGTGGAATAAAGGTTGTTCTGTATCTAACATATGCATTACACCCTTGAATACTTGAACAGAATCTAGGGAACTTTTAAGAAACATTTGTGGAGACCTAGATTTGAGCTATATTTGAACTATATTCAGAGATTTTTAAAAATCTTGATCAAAACCTTAGTAGAGACAAATTGAATCAATGAGAGTGTGATTTAGGACATTATCTCCTAAACTGAACCGATCTATGAGTATGATGAAACCTGGAAAACATAAACAGGATGACTACAGGAACATAGAGTTCAATACACATTTCTGTAGCAACACATTTCCAATGAGGATTGAAGTTCTTTTCTCCTCATGTCAGGCAAACCTTGGCAATTTGTACTACACATGAATGGGGATCCCACATGTAGAATTGAAGGGGTCGAGGGCATTCCTCAGACAAGGTCCTTTGTGCTTTGACAGCTGTAAGTTAATGGGGCAAGGATGGTTTGGTTCCTGTCAGAACTCTCTTTTCCACCGAGGCCACTCACAGCTGCTAGATATGAAGCTGCCTTTTGTCACAGGGCTCAATGACCTTAGCATAATGCAAGTGCTCAGAGTTCATCAGACAGCCACGTACCGAATGCATGGTTGAAAGGCCCAACAATCTAGGACATATTTGAGGGAAGGGGATCATTTTTCAGTCAGATGTCTTTTCTACTGTATCTCATCCAGAAGACAGTCAGCCATCAGGTGCAAAAGAAGGTGGGAGAAAGCTACCATATGGATTGTTCTGATGAAACATAAATGAGCTAATGTTATGGGAGAAAAGAGCAATAAAAAGGGAACAGAGCTGAGAATATTAGAATGTTAGAGCTAAACATGAAAACAGAATCACAAAACATGAACTATTATATCTGGGAAGAAGGAGCCTTAGAATTCTAGAATTGTAGGATTGGACATGTCACTCCTCAGGTATAAAAGCTGCAGTGGCTCCCTGTTGCCTAGGGGATAAAATAGAAGCTTTTCAGCCTGATGTTTCAAAGTCTATTATGGTCTAGTTCCAATTATCTTTCTAGATATGTTAATTCCTTTCACAAACTCTAAGGTCCAGTCAAATTGGATTACTATCTGTTCCCTCACCTTGTCCTGACCTCTCCTTCTTCCATGCATTTGAGCAGGCCATTCACTATGTCTCGACAACTATTTTTGCTTGTTTTGCCTGTTGAAATCCTTCTCTTAAAGGCCCATCTCAATTGTCTAATTCTTACCTGTCATGTAGCCTACCAAGCTGGAGGAGAGCGAGGGACTCTTAAGTCACCATATGGGGAGCAGGAGCCCTGGGTTTTGTCCTCACTTACCACTATGCTGTTCAGACAGTGTAGGTCTGATGGGAAAGGAGTTGATGCTTCAAGGTGTGCTGCCCCCCCACCCCAAGGGACTATAAACCCTCCTGTTAAACCTTTTAAGGCTAGACGCATAATTCTCAACCCACCTTAAGTTATCCTGGAGCCCTTTGTTTGGATTTCTCCTTATCTCTATCTTATTCTATTTTTTATTATCCGTGTTTATGCACCTGCCATATTTCTTTAGCATGTTTTAAATTCCTCAAATGGAAGAAATGTGTTTTTTTTTTCATTGTTTTATTCCCAGTAGGCAGCCTGGGTCCTCATGGAGGGCCTTGGATAAGTCATTTTAGGGGTTTAAAAATGTCCTGTTGGACTTTGTTGAATAAGAACGATATCGTGTGAGAGAGCTGCAAGCGAACATAGAATTTTCATGCTGAAAAGGGACATGAAGATGATCTAGGAAAAAAGGAAAGACGCACTCATATAGCACCTACTATGTACCAGGCACTGTGATAAGAAGTGCTTCACAAATGTTATTTCATTTGATCCTCATAACAAGTTGGGAAGGCAGGTTCTTTAAGGGTCTACTTTTAAGATGAAGATGTGGGATCCAGAGAACTAAGTGGGATCACCTGTTTGAGTGCTAGAAGGAATGTTAGATAGTAATATAATGGAACCCCCACATTCTATAAATAGGGAAACTGAGACCTGGAGAGGCTTTAACAGCTTGCTGGAGGTCACAAGAGTAATCAATATCAGAATCAGTATTTTAACTTGGGTCCCTTGACTCCACATTCAGTTTTCTTTCCAATTCACCACATTAGGGCAGGGCTGATTCTTACCTACCTTTATTTCTTCCTCAATACTGGGCACATAGAAGATGTTTAATGAATACTTGTTGAATGAATGAATAAATAAATAAATGGTTCCTTGTATTCCATTATATTATTTCCCATTGTTATGTTATGGGTGGGGGGCATGAAATATACACTTTTCATTGCTTCCATCTTTATAGTTGTATTCAGTAACCAAGTTCGATTATTAAATTTGAGCCCTATTTTGCACCAATATACTCCTGTGCTGTGTTCTCAGGCCAAGTCATTTACCCAGACCATAAACCAGATGTGAGTCTGAATGTTTTTAGGACTTCATCTTGCCACTTGGTCTGGCATGCAGAAACATTCTCAGCCTGTAGGCTTTGATGCCTCATGTTTGCATTCATAAAAATTATATGGAAAGTTATAAAAGAGTGATAAGACCTTCCAGTTTTACCACCAAGTGGAAAAATTATCCACACAAAGAATTTATGACCATCTTGTAGCAATTTTGAAGCTCTAACATCATTTTAGCTGATTATGCATTAAAGAGGTTGAAAGAAACTCTAACCTAGAGTCAAGAGAAACAACTCATCTTCCAACTTTGAAAAAAACTGTTGGTGTTTGGCTATTTTTCTCCCTTCTGTTGAATCAGATGATCATAGAGTTACAGGTAGAAAGGACTTCTGAGACCATGTTATCCAACCTCCTAATTTTATATTTGAAATGAAGAACCAGGGAATTTAAATGACTTGCCCATTTTCACACAAGTAGTAAAGGGTAGAGCTAGGGTTTGAATCCAGAGCTTCTGACTAAATTCAGTCCTCTTTCCACCATGACATATTTAATTGATGAAGTCTTCTGCTATCATTCTGTAAAGGAATATAAGATCTTTTTAAAAAAATTCCTTTTTATTTTTATTTTTTTGAAATTTTAGGGAGGCATCGTGATGTAATACAAAGGACAGCAGTTTGGGACGCAGGAGGCCTGAGGTTTCCTCCAGTAACTTGCTATGTGATGTTTGGCAAACATTTCACCTCTCTTTTCCATTTTTCTAACTTTATCATGAAATCATTGGACAAAATGTTTGCTGAGAGCCCCTCTAGTCCTAAAATTCTCTTCCTTCCAGCTCTGACATGCTATGAGTCTATGATCTTTTTTTAAAATAAAATTTTATTGATATCCTTTGTTTTTATGTCATCTACATTTCATGTGATTTCTTTCCACCCTTGCCCAAAGAGAGAGCCATCTCTAATTACGAAGAATGAAAAAGAAGAAAATGGTAATTCAGCAAAAAGAATCAATATAACACAACAGAAAAAACCTGATACTATATGGGGTGTTATCCACTTATAGTTCACCACTTCTGCAAGGAAAAAATGGCAAAGTGACTTCTCATATTTCTTCTTTGCAGCCTAGTTTAGTTATTATATTTTCATAGCACTTATTCTTATTGTTTCAATTCTTATTATTATTGTTTTTTACATTTACATTGCTGTAGTCACTGTGCATATTGTTTTCTTATTCTATTACTTCACTTTGCATCAATTAACATAAGCCTTCTCATGCTTCTTTGTGTTCATCACACCCATCATTTCTTATAGCATAGTAAGATTCCATGATATTCATGTACTACAATTTTGTCTATTACCCAATTTATGGACATCTACTTTGTTTCCATTTCTTTCCTAATATAATAAGTTGCATATATTTTAGTGTATATGGGGCCTCTTTTTGGTTATTTACTTTCTTGGGGTATATGCTAAACTATGGGATCATTGGATATTAATATTTTAGTCACTCTCTTCTCATAATTCCAAATTACTTTCTAAGATAGTTAGACCTATTCACAGCTCCTCCCCACCCCAAATGCATCAGTGTGCCATTATTTCCACAACTCTTGCAACCCTATCTTCATCTTTACCAAATTTCTGGTGTGAATTGAAACTTCAATGTTATGATTTGCATTTCTTTTATTAGTTATTTATACTTTTAAAAATTTTATTCTATAGGAAACTTTATATCCTTTGCTCAAATCTATGATTTTTTTTTACTTTATGAGTGATTTTTACAAAGTAGTAAAGGATGTGTTTTCCTGGACCAATAATAATTAGCAGTGTTTATCTGTTTATTCTATTTAAGCTGTCATTATGGAAATATGTATATTCAAATTAGCATATGTTTTCTTTGAAACTTCATGTAAACCTTGCTTAAGGTTCTTTCTTTTCTTTTTCCTCTTCTCCCCTTTCTTCAAGGTATTTCCAATGAAATTACTATGATTAAGGATAGCTTTCTTTCAATGAATAATCTTTCTAGCAGTCAGATCATAAGACTTCAATGACACATAGGCTAGTATGAAGTATGCCTTCTCCTATTACGAGTTTTTCACTTATGAGCCTTCAGCTAGACATTAGGTTGTCTCAACACTCTGAGTATTTAATTGACTTTCAACCTTTTTTCCAACAATAGTTAGAAACAATTCGGACAAAAATAGTAGTCAACAATCCACTCACCCATGAGCTAAATGAGATAGTCCTTTGGCTTCCAAGTAGCATAAAAATTTGGTTATCATAATAATTTCAGAGCATCTTAAGTATATGAGTAGCAGTCTGTCTATTAGCAGCTATTCTTCATTTACTAAATGAGATGTAAGCACTGAAGAAATGAAACATTCACAAATGGTGCAAAAAAGAAAATGAAGTTGCATTTCTGCCTTTGGGTGATATGTGTTCTGATCTAGTTAGAGTTCTTCTGCATTCTGTTCAAATATGAAAATGATTGTAAATAATGTGCAACAAATGTGTCGTGGGTCAAAAATTGTTTCCTTAATATGACAGAATGTCATGGGAAGCAAAGAGTTGGAGGCTAAAATATGGCAAATACCTCTGTGATATATAGTAGAATCCCTAATGTACCTTTGAAAATGGATTGAAACCACTGGTCATTGGAAAATTATTTAGGCAGAGAATTTAGGGGCAGTGGAAGTCACATAGTATGAAAAGAGGAGGGACTTAGAGTCAGAAGACTTAGTCTGGCCTTCCAATTAAGATGGTGACAGAGAAGGCCATAGAGAAGTTCAGCTCTCCTTCTAACAGACATCTGTTAGAAAATGGTCCCTGATCAATGATCATTGATAAAGATCCCTGAAAAGACTAAAAAGTAAGCTCCATAATTTAGTGCAGAACTGGACAAAAACTGTGGCCAGAAGAGGTCAAAGGCTGGTAGGAGCATCGAATCAGGAAAGCTAAAGCCAAATAATATAAACATGGAAGGGTTTTATGTTTGTGTCAATAGACATGACATTAAAGAAAATGCATTACCATCTGTTTCGTTGCTGCATCCTAAGGTGTATGGGGACTTTCCACATGATTTGCATCTGGAATCTCCTTTCTATGTTGCCTCTTCCTCTCAGAATGTAAGATCCTTAAAAGCCAGGTCCATCTCTGATATTTTTAAAAAAAATGATAAAAGCTGTACTTTAGGCATCCATTATATGTTGTTAACCTGGCTCTTAAAGGTCTGAAAAGTTCCTCCTCTTGGTGTTTTGATGACTGTTGGTAATCTTAATTTTTTAAACTGATCTCTTTTGTTTTAACTCTGTTTCTCTTTGTATTCTTTCTGTTTACTTTTCCAGAGAGACATCCCATATAATAAAGAATATATTCTAAAAGAAAAAAATAAATAAAAAAGAGAAAGCAGAGAAAAAAAACCAGGAAAATCTATCAATACATTAAATACATCAATACATTAAAAAATCTGAAAAAATACACAATGTTCTACATCTCTGCATCTCCTACCTTTGCAAAGGTATGGGGAGGAGTGTCTTCTTGTTTCTTTCCCTGTTCTGTGTCATTTTGAAGCTTTCACTTTTGATTATTTTGTGGTTATTGTGATAAGATTAGCTGTTTTGCTGACACAGCTTCTTTCCTCAACCTACAATACAGAAGGCCCAAATCCCTCCTTCTTCCCTAAAATTTAGGGATTGGCTCTCTCTAAGAAGTGACAAAGCTGTTCTTGGGACCTGATTGACTTTAGTTTCCCTAATGTATCTTCCTGATCTGAAAGAACATAAAAAGTCTCAGTCACATGGGGTCTAGGCTTCTCAGACCTTTTGGGTGCTGGGAGACCACATGAGTTGTCATATCCTGGTGACCTGCAAATCAGACATGTTTCTGTGACTGTGTAAAGGAAGCTGTGCTTACGAAAGCTGAAGATAAGTGTCACTGTTTCCTTCTTGCATATCCTTGCTATATTAGAGCAAAGTAAATGTGCTTTGTCAGCTCTTCAAATTGGACTGCAATTAAGGGAGTGTTGGTGTTAACACTACCTTGGACAATTGTTCTTTCCATTTATATTGTTGTAGTCATTCTGTATATTGTTTCCTTTGTTCTGTTGTGCATCACGTCATATATCTTCTGTATTCATCATATTGGTCATTTCTTTTAGCACAGTAATGTTCCATTGCATTAATTTACCATAATTTTTTTTTCTTTGCATTCACCAGTTGATGGGCAGACAGCTAAGTGGTGCAGTGGATAGAGTGCAGAGCCAGGAAGATTCATCTTCTAAACTTCAAATCTGGCCTCAGACGTGTATTAGCTCTGTGACCCTGGGCAAATCATTGCTTCAATTCCTCATCTGTAAAATGCGCTAGAGAAGGAAATGGCAAACCACTCTAGTATCCTTGCCAAGAAAACACCAAATGGGGTCAAATGGGGTCATAAAGAGTTGGACACAACTGAAAATGATTGAACAACATCAACAATCGGTGGGGATCTAATTTGCTCTCTGTTCTTTGCTACTGCCAAAAAGACATGTTGCCACAATTTTTTTTAGTGATTATAGGTACTTTCTTTCTATCAAGTACCTCCTTGGTGCCTAGCAGTGGAATCTTTAAGGCCAAACAATATGGACATTTTTGTCACTTCATTTGCATTATTTTAAATGGCTTTCCACATGGTTGTCCTGATTTAGAGCTCCATTAACAATGCACTAGTGTGCATATCTTCCTACCATCCCTCCTACATTGGCTATTCCCAGATTTTGTCATCTTTGCCAATTTGTTGGGTGTGAAGTGGAACTGCAGAATTGTTATGACTTGAATTTCTCTTATTAGTGATTTGGAGCATTCTCTCATATGATTATAAATAGTTTGCAAATCTTATTTTGAGAACTATTTGTCTATATCCTTTTCTTTGCAAAGATACTAGAGTGGTTTGTCATTTCCTTCTCCAGCTCATTTTACAGATGAGGAAATTGAGGCAAACAGCATTAAATGACTTACCCAGGATTACAGTAAGTATCTGAGGCCAGATTTGAAATCAGGCCTTCCTGACTACAGGTCTAGTGCTCTATCCATGGCATCACCTAGCTGTCCATAAAGTCTTATATTTGGGTACAAAAGCTCATCCTCACAAATATAAAATAGGTGAGGCATGTATACATAGCAGTTCATGTGAAAAAGAGATGAGGATTTCAGAATGACTTGGTATGAATCAGCAGTATAATCTCATAGCTAAAAAAAAGCTAATAGAATGTTAGGGTTCATTGGAAGGTATTGTGTCTAGAAAGGAAGGAAGCAAAGAAGGAAGAAGGAAACAAAGAATGGAAGGAAGGAAAGAAGAAAGGAAGGAATGGAGAGAATAAGAAAGGAAGGAAGGAGGGAGAAAAGGAAAATTATTTATTAATTACCTACTATATGCCAAGTACTGCACTAAGCACTAGAGATACAAATACAAAAGTAAAGTGAGTGCTTGCCCTCAAGGAGCTTAGTTTCTAATGGGAGAAGTACCACAAATAGAAGAGTATTGGTCAAGGAAGAGTACTTTGGTTCAGAAAGTTATGCAATGGTGAATGGGATCCTGGGGAATAGTTTGATACACCCCTTTTAAGAACCGTGGCCAAGCTGATTCGGTCATGGTTTATGGTTGCAGAACTGGAGACAGGGGAAGGACAGAGTACATATATGAGAAGGGGGGGGAGGAAGAAGCATTTATTAAACACCTACTATGTGCCAGGCACTGTGCTAAGCACTTTACATGTATTATCTCATTTGATCCTGGTGGTGAAAGTTTGAAACGAGGCTGCAGAGGAGTAAGTCATAGTAGAGTGAGTCAGTGGTGGGTCATATAGACATGGAGGAGTTGTGGCTAGACAAAAAATTTGTCTAAAAGATCTAAGTGTTTTAATGGAATACCATCTTGATATGAGCTGACAGTGTGCAAGCTCACTAAAAAAAACAAACTAACAAAAATGTATCAAAATAGTTTTGCTATATTCTGTCTGAACACTCCACCTGGAATATTGTATTCAGTCTTTGGCATCAGATTTTAGGAAGGCCATTCATAAACTTTCCTCTTTTTCTAACATCCTTATTTCTGTTAACTTCACCCACTCAGATTTACAACTTTGGAGTCATCCTCAACTTGTCTTTCTCTTTATCCTTCATACCCAACAGGTAGCCAGATCTTGTCAAGTCCCCCTCCAGAATGTCTCAGTAGTATTCATCTGACCATAGAATCATAGATTTAGAGCTGGATGGAACTTTAGAGCTCCTCTAGTCCAACCCATCATATTTATAGATGATTTGCTCAAAGTCACACATAGCTATGATTCAAGTCCTCTTATATTCATAACCTTCTCTTCACTGATCTAGCCAACACCTTAGTTCAAGATCTCATTCCTTTTCACTTGGACTATTATGATAACTGATGTATTGTTCTTCCTACCTCTAATCTCTTTTCTCTATGACTGTTCTTCCACACAGATGCCAAATTAGCATCCCATAAAGTATATATCTGAGAATATCAGACTCATATTTAAAATAGAATTCATTCTTTCTCCCTGAAACTGACCTGGCTTTTGTCAGGGGCATTGCTATACTTCCACTTTCCCAGATTCAAAGCTTGGCATTATCCTTGATTCATCATTCTCCTTTATTCCTCAATGGATAGTCAGTGGCCAAATCTTGCCATTTTTATGTCCACCTCATCTCTGTAGTATATCTGCTTTTCAGTACTCATATAACCACCACTTCAGGTTAGGTATTTATCACCTCTAACCTGGACTGGTACAATGATCATCTAATGGATTTCCCTGCTTGAGATCTCTGCCCATTGAATCCTCTACAGAGCTACCAGACAGATTTTCTGTAAGTACAGGTCTGGCCATGTCACTCCCCAACATAATTATCTCTTTTGGCTCCCTATTATTTTAAAATATAAACTTTTCTATGTAGCTTTTAAAGCCCTTCCCAACATAACACAAATTTTAGCCTCATTATCCATTACTCCATCTTCTATACAGTCCTCAATTTTTGAAAAGGAGTTGGGGGGAAAGTTATGGGCATAACAGAATGGTGTGGAGATGGCCTGGAAGTAGCATGGAGGCCTGGCTCTGGATAAGAAGAGGTAGAAGCACACCTGTCAGAGCCTGGTGTTCCCTTGGGAGAAGGATGGATATGATGACTAGAGATGACTTGGGGGTGAATGATGGGTCACTTTGGACAAGTCACTTAATTTTTCTGCTTTGATTAAATGAGGGGGTTGAACTAGATGACCTCTCAGATTTCTTCCAAATTTGTATGGATGATCCTAGTATATCCCTCAGCCTTACATATAGCACTTTGCACAGAGTGGAGGCTTAATAAACATTTTCTGGAATCGAAGGACTTTGGTCTTTTTTAGTTCTGATGTGAGCAGAGAGTTTTAATTTGCAAAAATGGTGCTGCATGAAAAATAATAATAGATAATATTTATTTGCCATTTTATATTTATTTTCTCATTTTATCCTTATAATAGCTCTGTGACGACCTGGGCATTATTATCTTTCTTTTACATATGAGGAAAATAAGGCTGAGAAAGGTAAAGTTACTTGCCCACAATTGTACAGCTTGGTAAATATCTGAGGTGGGATTTGAACCCAAGGCTTCTTAATTCCCAGTTCAATGTTCTTACCAATTTCACCATACTAACTATTCCTCACTGTACTACACAAATCCTTGGCATGGGACTTTAATCTTTAATGAAAGTGGACACAGACTATTTGTCCCTCCCTTGTAGTTCATCTTGCTATTTGTTGATGTCAATATTTGTCAGTCATATCTTCATTTTAACGTACTTCCCACAAGCTGTAATATGAATATGTAAGATGAATATGCGACTGAAACACACCTCAATTACATTTGTATCATCATAATGGAATATAGAATTCAAATCACACTTTGATAAGATGAGATAATTAAAAAGAAATAAACTGATAAGGTCTTGGCATGAGATGGAAGATAGGGTTCACATGTTGAGATCTCAGTCTTTAAGCTAAGGAACTTCCAGACAAAATAATTTCTTTCAACAGGGGCAGACAGCCCTAACATTACTATGGTGGGTAGTGAGGAAAACTCTAGATTGAGAATTGGATGATCTAGGTTTGCATCAAAGTCCTGATATTTACTGCTTACGTGCCTTTGGTAGGTGGTGGACCTCGGAGATGGCCCTTCCTCATGCTGAAAGGAGTTGGACAAACACCTCCATTCCCAGCTTTAGTGGCCAGGAATACCTAAATTGTAGGGAAGAGCCAAATGTCCCTTTTCCATAGCACATATGCAAAGATAAAAGAGAAGAGCTTCTAGGCAGGAGTAGCCATGTGGAAAATGGGGCTTCCAGCCTCATTGACAATGAGAGATGTGAGCCAGGGACAGGACAAAGATAATTGGGGCTACTGGCAAGTGACAAGATATACCTGAGGTCTTTTGGGGGCTTCAGTGATATGGGGGGCACCCCATAATAATTCAGAGTTCTAAGACAGAGTTAGAGATGAAATATGTGTTGGGCACATGGATCTTAAAAGAAAGGAATAAATCAAGACTCTAGACAGAAACGGGAGTGGACTTATCCATACATTTCTTTATACTGAGACCCTCACCTCCACTTAGTCTACTTTAACTTCACTTTTTGGCAATCTGAATGCCAGTGTTTGCTTTACTGTTTTCAGAGATGTTGATGTCATGCACTCTGTGGGAAAGAGAAAGGAAATTATACTTGGGGGCTAGGTGTACAAGGATATAACTACATAGTTTAACAAAACAGTTCTATGTTCCATGCCTTATTAGCTTGATGCTTGCAGAGGAAATGAACAGCCCCATTGTAGAGCTAAAAACATATAAAATCAGGTAGGGACTACCTGATGGAGTTATGACTGGGAGACTATGAAATATTGAATCTGGTCCATATAAGTTCAGAATTATGATAATGGACCACAGATTACAGAAAATCACTTAACCTCTCTGAACAACAGTTTCATCATCTGTAATCAGGAAAATAATACCTGGAAGAGACTTTATTTGTATTTGAAGTCAATCAGAAGACTTCAGATCCATGACTTACTTAAGAATGTGACCTCAGGCAAGTTATTTCTAAATCTGCTTCCTCATCTGTAAAATGGAGTGGCATATTTGTGCTAACTACAACACAGCATTACTATGAGAGTATCACTCGAGAGTAAAATAGTAAAATACTATATATATATATAATATATAAATATACAATAAATAATATATATAAATATATAAATATGATATATAATGTATATAAAACTATATATATATATATATGTTTACACATGTGAAATCTTAGTACCTAGAATCTAAGCCACACAAAATCTTAAGAGTTGAAAAATACCTTACAGGGCATTTGTTCTAACTACCATTTGAATTATGAATGTTCTCCTGGGATAAGTGGTCATGTAATGTCTACCTGAAGACCTCCAGGGATGAGGACCTCAGCATTGTGATAGAGGCGATAGAGGGCTGGATCAGTGTCAAATAGACTGGAGTTCTTCCTTGTCCTGTTTTATACTACTTCCTTCTGTAAACTCTGATTCACATAAGCTAGATGAATTGCCCTCCCTCATTTTCTTGCACGTCAGTGGGCTATCCCCCATGTCTGGACAAGATTTCTGCCTCATTTTGAAGCTTGTTAAAATTCTTTTCTTTCCTTTAAGGTTCAGCTCAGATGACACTTCCTCTGGGAATAACCTATCTGCCTCAAATTATCCCAGAGCACTTTGCTTGGATTTTTCCTATGTCCCTATCTAATCCTCTCTTGATAGAGCTTGTAGCCAGTTGGAAGGGCTGAATTAGAATGGAAGTGAAAATGGTGGTGATCTTAGAATACATGATAGAGCAGGAGAGGCAAGTTGAGCATAGACTGATTTACAACCTAGAATTTGGAGGGCCATATTATGAAAGGTTCAGAAAAAGGATAGGCAGGTGTGCATGGTCTAAATTCCATGGAGGAATTCAGCATGAGAAAGATTGTAAGCTCTCAAGAGCAAAATTCTGAAGATTCAATGAAAAACATTTCTAATTAGGAAGAAAAGACAAAGTTATCTAAAGAGACTAGTGATTATTATGAGGAATTGTTCAGCCAATAAAACAGAAAAAAGGCATGGATAGAAGGTGGAAGCAATGAAGGGTAGGAAGTTATGGACAAGTGGTGTGGCATGATACTGAACCAATAATGAGTGAAAAACTAAAAGTCAGAAGAATTAGAGGCTGATAAGGAATGTAAGAACACCCCAAAAGTGCTTTTATGTTAAAGCTATATCAGGGAACATGGAGGGTCAAAGAAGGAATAAGAGTGTAGCTTAGGATGAATGGGGCAATATTAATATATGAGAGAGAAAAAAAGTGTTATTAGAATTTTATTTTGCTTATGTTTTATCTTCTCAAGAGAATGGACTTTGGACTAGAAAAGACAAACAAAATGGCAAATTGGAAATTAAAACCCTATATATGTAGAAAACTAGTAAGACAGCACATAACTATCTGATGAGTTGATGTAACAGTCCCAGATGAATTATATTTTACAGAAAGAATGAACACTGAGAGAACCGGAGGATACGATTTCTGACTAGTAATCTTTCAAAGATTGTGGAAAAATGAAAAAATACTGTAGTTTTTTTGTTGCTGCTGTAGTTTGGCCATTTTCAGTTGTGTCTGACTCTTCATGACCTTCTGAACTGTTTGTTCATATCCTTTTCTTTGTAAAGATACGGGAGTGTTTGCCATTTCCTTCTCCAGATCATTTTACAGATGAGGAAACTGAGGCAAACAGGGTTAAGTGACTTGCCCAGGATCACACAGCTCATAAGTGTCTGAGACCAGATTTGAACTCAGGAAAATGAGTCTTTCTGATTTCAGGCCTACTATTCTATCCTCTGTACTACCAACTTGGTCAAAAGAAGAAGGAAGAACATAGGCCACTGACAATTGCTTTTCCTGCCTTTTCTCTCTCTCTCTTCTCTCTCTCTCTCTCTCTCACTCTCTCTCCCTCTCTCTCTCTCTCTCAGAGGGCCACACATACCACTGCCTGGTTCCCTTCATGGGCAGGTTCCACCACTGAAGCACCCAGAACCTGGAGGGGGAAGGCATAAATGCCCTCACTGTAGTCCTAGAGAATTGCAAAATATAGTTTTGTTGAAAAAGAGAAGAGAATGGATTCTTCAATCTATAGACCAACTAAATGGATTTAGGTTCCCAACAAAATTGTAGAATGTGTTATTAAAAGGATGTTTAAGGAACTTCTTATGAGGGGAGTGGTAATCACAATAAACCATTATGGCTTCATCAAGAAAAGGGCTGCCACACTAACCTGATTCTCTTTTCTTGATGGTTAATCAACTCATAAATCAGGGTTTTTACTGTTGATTTAATTTATCTAGATTTTAGCAAAATATTTGTAGAAAATATAGAAATATGGGATGGATGATGGTATAGTTTGGTAGATTAAGAACTGGTGACTTGGCTGGATTATCTGCAGTTTATCCTGTCGATATCTTGTTTGTTCATAATTGTTTATGTGTTGTCTCCACCATTAGATTGTGAACTCCTTGTTGGCAGGGCCTATCTTTTGCCTTTCTTTGTATCATTAACACTCAACACAGTGCCTGGCACATAGCAGGTGCTTAATAAATGCTTGTTGACTGGCTGACTGACATGAAGAGTAGTTATTAATCCTTCACCATCATCTTGAAAGAAATCTTTAGTCAAATGCCCTATGAATCTGTTCTTGGACAAGTGTGTTTTAGCATTTAAAAATACATTGCCTTGGATAAAGACACAGATTTCATGCTTATAAAAATACAGATGGTACAAAGTTGGAGATTATAACTAGCCTGCTGGATGACAGTTTGGATCCAAAATGATATTGACATGCTAGAATGTTGGGTAAAACCTAATATTAAATTTAATTGAGATAAATGCAAAGACATACATTGGGTTAAAAATTCAATTTCCCAAGTCTAAACTGGATATGGCATGTCTAAGTTACAGTTCATCTGAAAAAAACAAACAAAACAAAACATCTAAACATTTTAGTGAATTACAGGTTCAATATGAGTCAACAGTGTGATATGGCAACTAAAAAAATTCTATGGTAACCTTAGGTTACTCTAAGTGAAGCATAGTTGTCAGGACTAATTAGGCGTTAGCCCCTCTGTACTCTTCCCCAGTCATACCATATCTGGAATATTGTGTTCATTCTATATTCCACATTTTAGGAAGGATATTGATAAGTCTGATAGCATTCAGAAGAGGGTGACCAGCATGGGGAAGTGCCTCAAATTCATCAGGAATGTTTTGGAGTCAGCTCAAATTGGCTTCTGTGAACATTTGCACCATGGAAATCAGCAAATGCTACACATCAGGGCTTCATTTTTGTTGTTGTTGTTTTGTGGTTGTTGATGGTTGTGTAGACTTTAGTAAGAGAAAAAATGTTAATAATCCTAATTAAACTTAAAAATGTGTCACACATACATTCCCCCCGCCCCCAGCTGGTTGTTAAATATTTACCAGCAACTCCCATGTACTACATAAAGATTGTTAGCAGGATCTGGGAGTGTTTAACTTGGAGACTTAATGAGAGCTTGAGAGCTGCCTTCAAGTATTAGAAGGACTTTCAAGTATTTGAAGAGGGATTAGATTTGTTCTGTTTGGCCCTAGGAGGAGGAACTAAAAGAGATGAGAGGATAAAAAAAAGTGGCAAATGAAACGACTTTCTAACAATTGGATACATGCAGGAGTGAGAAGGACCAACCTCAGAAGGTCAGGGATTCCTCCTCACTGCTAACCCTCATGCCAAAGTTGGATGAACAATTGTTGAGTATGTGGTAAAGGAAAATCCTTGTCCAGGCAAGTGTTGGACTTGAAGTTGACTGAGTGATTCTGTGAGCACACGAACAGAATTGACTTTAGTTTGTCTGGATCGTGTGATCCAACTCATCAAAGATAATTAGATGCTCTCTTGTGATGTTCTAAGCTACTTTGAGTTTCATCTCTCCATTGATCAATTTTGTTTCCAGCCCAGAGATAATTTTCCTGCATGATATTACATGAATATAGAAATGCAGAATAAAGTTATTTGTAAGGTCCAGACAACTTGGAGGCCAAGTATCTTGAACTCACTGAAGGCAGCTAAGTGTTCTTACTCTTTTCACACAACTATAGGGTCTAAGATTTATAAGGGAGCTCAGGCACTGTCCTTAAAACTCATGCATCCCTTCCACAAATTACCTGATAAGTCATCATCCATCCATACTTACCCTAAGTTTTGTCTTCCTATTGTGATTGGACCACAGAGTCCCCCCACACCCACTACTTACATGGGGAGAGGGTAAATTTTCCCTAAAAGGAGGCAGAATTAAGACTTGATTGGTAAAGTTCCAGCTGTGCCTCCCTTGATGTTGCTTCCTCATAGCCATTAACTTTATTGACATGACTTCCTGGTCAACTAAAGGTATAGAAAGACTGAACCACATGAGGCTGGAGCCCTTCAGATTTGGCAGATGTCTCTGCTGACTAGACTTGTTTCCATAAGTTCTACCTTATGATTGAGCTCTGTATGTCCTGAAAAATCCATCAATATTGTTGGACTAATTGGTTGTTATGCCTGCAGACTCACTTATAAGGGCATGGTAAGAATTCTTCAGAAATCTTACCTCCTAAGAAAGTTGGAAAAGACTAATTCATTCAGGGTGGAATGGGAGAAAAAAAATCAGCAACAAAATCAGGAAGACAATGAAGAATTTGGAATTTCAGAAGCCACTTCAACTCAAGAAGGGAGGGAAGTCAGGAGCTCTTTACTCCTATGGGTAGGAAGGCCCAGGGAGATTCTGGCTCAGCTGCTGTGTAATCTCAGATCTATGTAATATTAAACAAGGTTGAGCCTTATTTTCCTCATCTGTAAAATGGGGCCTACCCAACACTTCTTCATCAAATAAAGCAAACTTGACTCACAGGCAGATAGATAGATAGACAGATATGTACACATATACCTCATACATACATGCATAGATAAAACACTTATTGAGCATTTTTGTTCCAGGCATTGTGTTACACACTGAAAATATAAATACAAAGGATTTCCTGTCTTCAAAGAGCTTATATTCTAATAGGTAAAGACAATATGTGAAGAGGAACTGGAAATGGTTGAGTATGGTACAGAGATGGCTAGGAAGTGGCATGAAAGACTGGTTCTGGGCAAGATGAAATTAGATCTCACATCTTAGAGCCCAGTGTCCCAAGGGCAGAGTCCAATGTTCAAGTTGGGGGCAGAGGAGGATAAAGGCTATGTGCAGGAAGCATGGCATATAGATGTCCATTTAGGGTGACATGGAGGCATGATGTCCACCAAGGGAAGGCAAACGTTCACCAATAGAGGTTCAGTGACTTAGAGGTGAATCCAAGACTGTGTCAGTGAGAGGAGGGCTGGGAGATGAGAATGCTGGCTAGTGTGCAGGTTGCATGGTATCGGAGATAGCTGGGAAGTGAGACTAAAAAGACATTTTATTTCTGAGCAATTTCTCTATTGTAATATAAATGTATCTATCATTATTGTTGTTGTTGTCATTTTTGACATTTGTTCTTAGTATCACAAGGCCCACGTTTTGTAAAGACTGTCCCCCCTGCATGTAGCATGAGAGTATGTTTGTGAGGCTTGGAGGGAAACAGAACAGATATCTCCAGTCTCTTCTCCCCTCCCCGTTCTCCAAGGGAGACCTTAATTCCTGCCAAAAGGAGAAGCAGGAAGTTGAGGACATAGTCCTCTCTTCTCTCAGAGGAAGGGGGTACCAGGCTAGAATTATATCTATCTGCTTCCTTAAATACTGTTAATCTAAAGGATATGATCAGATTCAAACTAACTTCTGATCATGATTTTATTGTTGGGGGAGGAAAGAAGAACTTTAGGCTCTATATCCAAGGCTTGATCCCTTTCATTCTGCATGCCAGTTCCACAATAAATACACATAGCCTCAGCCAACAAAATTCATTTATCCAAATTGGTAGCAAAACAGAAATCAGAGAGGGGATACACAGGAGAACATATACCAGGTAAGAGAGAGTAAAGGAGCTCTCCCATTGGGAGTGAGGTAACTCAACTCTGCCTAAGTTGAGACTTCTAGACCTCACCCAAGGGAAAGTTTCCCTAATTCTTTAGTGTAGCACACTGGGAATAGGGGCATGATGGAGACTACCTGCTCTTCCTGTGTCTTCCTTTGGTCTGTTCCTTCAAAAACTTGAAGGTTCATCTTCCCTCTCAGAGCTGGAAGCCAGGAGCGCCCAAAGCAATTGCAGAACCTGGAGCAACTCTATGATTTGACAAAAACTGAAGACTTCTTCTCTCTCCTGCCCTCAACCACTTTGCCCCCACCCTTCACACAAAGCAGAGTACTCATCTCTACAAATCAGAAGAGAGTCTTATACCAACAGACTATGAAATTGGAGTTATTTTAGTATTGTCTATGCCACACTGTTAATTCCCGCAGAGTTAGAAGAGTTTTTATTTTATTTCATATAATGCCTGAAACCATGGCATTCACAGATCCAGGCTTAAGGTATGCTTTTGTAATTCAGTTCTTGGGAACATCCTGTCATAAGTATTAGATTTGGGTTTTGAAGACTTGAATTCAAATGCCTGCTGTCCCACCTATTACGTGAGTGTACATGGACAAATCAGTTCATCTGGTTGAGCTTCAGTTTTCATATCTGCAAAATGGGTATAATGATATTTGCCACATATATCATTCAGAATACAGTCTCTGTAAATCTCTAAGTTTTTTAGAGATGGAAGTTGTTAGAGTGTCTAGATAGTATCATAGAAAGACAGTGAATTAAGAATTAAGAGATTTAGGTTCAAATCTTGACTGTCATGCTAACTCTGTGAATTTGGTTAACTAAAAATCTCAAGGTTTCAGTTTCCTCACGTATAAGATGAGGGAGGAGTAAACAAAATAATTTTTAAGACTCCTTCTAGCTCCAAATACTGATACTTCTTCAGGTAACCAGGGCAGGCTAATGTCACCCAAGTGAGTTTTCTTTCAACTTTGATTCTATGATAATGAAGTCAGTTTCTCTAATCTTACCTTCCATCTTTATAAAATAGCAGTGACAATAGTACTAGCACTACCTACCTCACAGGATCATTTCGAGGAAAGTCCTTGATAAACCTTAAAGTGTTAAAAATACCTTAATTGCTATTGTTATCAGTGCCTCGTGTAGATTTACTCTTTCTGGTTCTGGAGGGCAGAACCAAGACGAATAGGTGGAACAGACAAGGGAGGCAAATGTATCTCATTTTAAGGAAACAAGTTCCCGAAATTAAAAAGTGCCCAACGAAGGATGGGGCTCCCTTATTCCCCATCCCTGGAGGTGGTCAGGCAGAAAGTGAATGATCACTTGTGAGGAGGGTGATCACAAAACTTGTTTTTTCAGGTAAGGGTTGAAGTAGATAATCTCTAAGGATTCCAGCTAGGAGAAACTCTGTGTCTATGAGTTCGTAATGTTTGTTTATTTTACATTGTTTTCCATTTAATCCACTAAATGAAAAGGGGTTATCACCGTGTTCCTGACGTCATGGGGCCATAATTACACATCAGTCGGTGGACTCTTTGCCTTGAACTACAGGCACATGTTCCTGGCAGTAACATTTCTGGTGTAATCATGCATATACTCCGTGTTCCTCTGGCCAGGATGAAGCTGTAGGAGCTAATGTATTCTGAGTCAGACCAACTGCCGCTCATGAAGGGAAAAAAAAAGACTTGCTTGAGTAACCGTAATAATTGGAAAATTATTTTGATAGCCTGAAACAATCTAATATATTACAGAATTTTATTAAAATAATATCAAATCAAATTAACTGCTATTCCATAATGAATTAGGTAACAAGGTAGGCAGATATTAATCGGCCTTGGCTCCCAGGCAGGGGAGCCAGGAATTTATTAGTTCTCTCGGCTTGTGTGAGGGTGAGGACAGAAATCAGTATCACAGACTGTGAGGGAAGCCCCTGAGACAAGGGAGCTTTTCCTTCTTTTTTTTTCTCTCTCCCACTTTCACTTTATAATCCATCATTAAACACTTGTATTTCTTTTATGTTGAGTCTTATGAAATTTTTAATTTTTTAATTGCTTTGTGATTTAGTAATGAGGACTTTTTATTTTGCCCAAATAAGGCATGGGATGCTGATATTGGAATTGTTTCACCTCTGTCCACCTCCCCTAACCTTCGGATTTTTTTTTTCTCTCTCTCTTTCCCCCACCCCCAAGTCCTATTACATGCTGGATAATTACCAGGTGGAGAGATTACCATGCAGACTGGACATTTCCTTCAATAAGGGGCTGGTGATCTTAGGTGACAGACAGGCTGAGTGTCCAGGGCCCTGGGGCAACCAAAGGTGGGGGTGGGGTGGGGTGGGCAGGAAAGAGACTTGCAAATTACCTGATGAATTGGTAATCATAGGGAATATCAATTCAGAAAATGAATTTTTTCTTTCCTTTTTATTTTCTTTTTTCCTTCTCTTATTTTTGCATCCAAATGATCATAGAATCAGAGAATATAAAACTTGGAAGGAAGATCATTCTTTGTCCAAGTTACATAATTACAATAACACAATAAAACAAATATTTATTGTACACTTCCTCCTGTGAAGCTCTGTGATAGGTGATGGAGGAGATTTGAAGTCTGGATAAGATGATAGTCCTTCCCTCAAAGAACTTAGGATCCAGCAGAAACGCATTCCTGTCACATTCAATGTTCACAAAAGACTTTCCTTACAGCAACCTTGGGAGGTATGAAGCTCTGAGTATTTTTATCCTCATTTTTTGTTGTTTTTTAATTGTTTTTCTGTAGTGTCTGATTCTTCATGACCCTTTTTAGGGTTTTCTTGGCAGAGAAACTGGAATCATTTGCCATTTCCTTCTCCAGCTCATCTTACAGATGAAGAAACTGAGACAAATGGGGTTAAGTGACATTCCCAGGGCCATAGAGCTAGTATGTGTCTGAGGCTGGATTTGAACTCAGGAAGATGAGTCTTCCTGACTCCAGGACCAGCACCCTATCCACTGGGTCACCTAGTTGCCTGAAGCTCATTTTACAGAGGAGAAACTGAGGCTGAGAGAGGTGGCTGGTGGCAGAGCCAAAACTTGGCCCCAGGTCTCCTGACTCCAGACTTAAGTAGGGCTCTTTCCACTACACCACCCTGCCTGTCAGTTATGATCCTTTTGAAATTGAAACCTTCTAAAAATTGTGTAATCCTTTTGCCTATTCTCTGCTATGCCATTTGGCTTTTCAAAATGCTCAACAGTTGCCTTGATTGCATTTTTCCCTCTTCTTTCCCTTTTAACATAATAGAAACTTGGTAATCTTTTATAATCTGTGATATGACAGAAAGAACACTGGCTTTGGTGTCAGAAGATCTGGGTTCAAATCCAGCTGGGTGATCCTGAGTAATTAACTTAAACTCTTTGGGCCTCAGTTTGTTCATTAATAAAATGGAGTGAATGCCATTTGCATGGAAGATGTTGTAAACTGTCAAATGAGTTAAGAGATGTGAAAGTGATTTATAAATTGTAAAGCATTGTTAAATAGTAAGTTACCATCTATGTCACCTCAAGCAAATCATTCCATTCCTCTGGACCTTCTTAGTATCACCATCTAAAGGAGAGGGTTGCATTAAATGAGCTATAAGGACACTTCTGGCAAATTCTATGATCCAGTTAAGAATGAACTTCAATATTTAAAATTGAGGAGGTTTTTTTTTCCTCTAGTTAAGGAATTGCTTGCAATTGGTTCCTTATTGATTGATTGATTGATGGATTGATTTAATCTCAGTTTGTTCAGCTAGTGAACTCAAAAGTTTGATTAGGAGACTAAATGTTGGGAAACCTAATGAGTTTGTGCTTCCCAAGGAAAAGAATGCTCAGTTTCTAGGGAAAAAGCTAAAGCTTAAATATTTCCACATATGCTATTACTTTTTTTTCCTAAAGAAAGAAAAGTCACATGTTTTAAATTTTCTACCTTTATTGACAAGAATCTGTCAAATCTCTTTAACAAATGCTCTGATTTAAGGAAACAGCATCTGCTCACCTACAATATTTCATGGTCAGGAACCATCCTGTCTTCGAAGAGGTCCTTATGAAGAAGAAGGTGTGGCTAGTCTTGCTGAAAAGCAACATAAATGTTAGGAAATAAAATGGTGACTCCAATTCCCCCTCCTCCCCAAGGCTGCTCACATTTTGAAGAACTTGGCTAAACTTTTATTTTTCTTCATTGTGTTAGAAAAGTCATTTATTTTTACATAGGCTGGTCTGTTTTTTTTTCTTTGAAGAGACAAGGGGGCTATCCTTCAGATTTAATTATTTTGGGGGATTGAGATTGGAATTGTCATTGCTTTTTACCTCCTTTTGAGGTAAAAAAGTCTGTTCAATGAATAGTTGAAGTTCCTCAGACTGGACAGAATATCCTGTGTCTTGGGAAGCAGTAACTAGGTGTTGTCATCAATGCAAATGTGGAAAGGGAAATAGGAGTATATACCTGGATCTGTGATTATAGCCTTAACAACTCTTTTTATTGTTAAGTGAATTTATTTTTTAATTGAATTGTACGTGGTGCGTGAATATTTTACTGTGTTCTGATACTAAACTGTCCTGAGCTATGGATGGTTCTGAACAAGTGGTAATAGTTATCAGGATTGGTTGACTTTATGGTTGACTTTTTGATTTAAACATGATTGAAGTGAGGGAGTGAGACATTTGAGTGACTGGATCACCAGATACAAATTTTTGGCACCCTGTGGCTTCCCTACTCCTGGCAGTATGCATTGGGTTCTATCAATGGAACATAGACATACCCATATTGATCCTATAGAAGGAAGTCAGGGAAGCCAGAATTTGGAGATGAGGAGGGAGAAAATTCCAGACAGAGGACAGACAAGGAAAACAAAGTCAGGAGATGGAGTGACCTGTTCAAGAAATAGCAAGGAAGACAGTATTGCTGGATTGCTGAGTGCCTAGAAGGGAGTAAGATGTAAGAAGCCTGGAAACATCAAAAGGGAACTAGGTTACGAAAGACTTTGAAGTCAAATACAACATTTTCTTCTTAATCTTGGAGTAACAGGTATCAGGCAGGATGATAAAAATGACATGCATTTTGTCCTGTTGTTGCATGGTTAAACTTTCTTCCACTAGGTCTCTATATTTTGAAAGCTTTTCATCCCATGTAGTTTGAAGATTGCAAATATTTGGTGCAGTGAGATCAATTTAAAATGTTGTCTGCGTGGATCAATGCTATACTCAGTCAGTTGAAGGCAATAATTCTGTTTGTAAAAATCTTCCAATTCCAGTCCAATTAATTTGATGACTTTTCAAGGACATTTTTGGGTTATTATTGTAATACAGAGATTTATTGTCTTTTAATTTATAAGAGTTAGCTTCTTGTGTAAAATCTAGCCCCCTGATTGTATCTTCCTAAGTATATAATAGATATCAAAATTTTGTAACCTACAGTCATACCATGCACACTTCACTTCAATATATAATCTGTATCAATCAGTAAATCTGAATTCCTTAAGAATAATAACCTTTCTGTAATTTCTGGAGACAACCTGATTTTTAATTGCTATTATAAGCCCTTCTATTTCTATTAACAAGTGTGTATGACTCAGTTATTTGATACATCTTTGTTGGTATATTAGTGTTTGAGTTCACATGGATATCACCAAGGAGAATCTTTTGATTCTACTTTTTAATCTTAATTGCTTCATTGTCTCTGTCTGAGGAAAGCCTCCTTTGGTTACATTTCAATCAGTTAGTCAATTAACATTTATTAAATGCCTGCTATGTACAAATCCAGTAGCATTTACTTATCATACTTTACTATTTCTTTGTGAAGTTATCTGCTTCTTCCAAAACTATTTCCATAAATTTTAAACCTGATCTTCTCATGATCTGAGAACATCTATCAGTACTCTTTCTCAATTTTAACGAGGAAGTATTAGTCTTTTTAGAGCTGCCTTGGAGTAATGAGCCTTGTGTTTTGGTAACATTTTGTGAGTTTTTGTTTGTACATCTAAATTCCTCATTGTACATTTTAAAATGCCAAAAAGATATGTAAAACTGATAGTGTGCAGGTGTTAAGTGCTCTAAATGTGTCCTTCCTATTAAGCTTTGATTTAAGGAGTGAGGTCAGTCTGTTACATTCATAACCTTATCTTACTATTTAATATTCTTATACCTGATGAATTTTGCCTCTAGAGAAGTACCAGGTATTTGTAAGTATCCCCTTCCTCCTTTAGTTCAATTTGACTGCTGTATTCAAATTTGAAGCTTTCAATCTCTATTTTTCTTCAGTATTCATCAAGAATTTTATACTTATATTAAGTTTATCAATGGAGAATATTTGTGCAAGATGAAATAGCTATTTAGCAACAGTGCCTGTGTAAGCTATTATCAATGTAAAACAGGTGATTAATAGGATTTTTTTTTTAGTAAAATTCCTTCTCTGACTTGAAAGACATGCTTAGTTTTAGTCAGGAATGGCAATAATGGTTTTAAGGTTAAACAGAAGCATTTTAGGCTTAACTTGACTCCCTAGAAGATGTCACGATTTCTATAATTTATTCTTGATATCATTATGTCATTGTAGACAGCACTTTTCTAAGTAAACATCAAGATATTCTATTGTTCTTAAACTCTTGGATAGGTTCCATATGTTTACAGTACACTGTCTTCTGTTTACGTAAATGTAATAAAACTTCATAGATGCACCCTCAAAATTGATGTTTAATAAATTATGTCATTGTAAGGAGAAGAGATAGAAAGGATGTGAAAATGACAAAGCAATGTGTGGCACAGAGTGCTGGACCAATCATAGACTTATCCTTTCCAAGCTAAACATTTACATTCAACAAAAGCAACAGTCCGAAGGCAAGATGACTACCAGAAGATCTAATGTCAGCAGATTACAGCACTTCTCTACAGGTAAACAGTTTGTTGCTAACTTGAAGGGAAAGTTGGCTATTGTGGAGAAGAAAAAGATTGGGTAACTTTCAGGAATTTGGTGTATAGCACCACATTTATTCATCTGGGCCAGAACACTCAGAAACATCAAGATCAGTTTGGTGAAAATGATGGGCCAATCCCGAAGCTGCTAAACCAAAAAATGAGAACTCCACAGGGTTTACCAGCAGGGTAGTTCATCTGTCTCTAAGAAGGCAGTGTTTAACACCATAAAAAAATAAAGTGCAAGTGAAGCTTAGAGAGATGCAAGATTCTTAGTTCAATATGAAAGCAGATAAAATTCATTTTCACTCTGATACTAACAATACAAAGCACTTTTATGATATCGTGAAGGTTATTTATGGGCCAAAAATCTACAGTGCATCTGAATTACTCAATACTTATGGAGCCACATTGATTAGTGATAAGGACATGATCCTGGAGAGATAAACTGAACACTTATATCATGTTCTCAACAGACCATCATCAGCCAAAGCTGAAGGTATTGACTTTACCTCAATCCCTCTTTAGCAGAACTTCCAACTGAAGAAGAGGTTTTAGATACCATTAGGCTCCTCTGGTGTGGCAACCTGCCTGGTGCTGATTCTATTCTAGCTGAGATTTACAAGATGGGGGATTCACTGCTCATACCAAAGCTGACTGAAATCTTCTAGGTTATATGGCAAGAGGAAATTATCTCCCTGGAGTTCAAGGATGGCTCTATTGTCCATCTCTGTAAAGGAAAAGAAAATGAGTTGTCCTGTGACAATCATGGAGGGGTCTTTTTCTTAGTCACTGCCAGCAAGATTCTTGCCTAAATCCTCCTTTATAGGCTGATCCTTCAGTTGGAAGATGATCATCTATCTAAGAGCCAGTGTGCCTTCAGAAAGGATTGAGGAATGGTAGATATGGTGTTTGGTGTCTGACAACTTCAAAAGAAATACTAGGAGCAGAACAGAGGTTGGTACACAACATTGCCTATCTGGCCAAGGCCTTTGATATTGTCAGTTATGAGGGCTTGTGGAAAATCATGGCAAAATCTGGTTGCCTGAGAGACTTGTGTGTCAAATTTCATGATGGCATGCTTCATGGGTTCTAGGTAATAAACAATGCTCTTGTGCTTTCCCAGTCACCAGTAGAGTAAAGCAGGTTTTGTGCTTGTTCTCGTGTTTTTTTAGTATGGTGTTTTCAGTGATGTCCAAAACCTTCAGTGAAAACAAAAACAGCATTAGCTACAGAAGTGATGGTAAATTATTTGACTTGAAAAGGTTATAGGCCACCACTTAAGTGGAGGAAGAGTTGGCATACAATATTTTATTTGTAGATAATTGTGCACTCAATGCAGCTTCTGAGGCTGATATGTAATAGAGTGTGGATAAATTCCCTGCCATTTGTGTTAATTTTGGCCTGACAATTAACATCAAGAAAGCAGAGGCTCTCCATCAGCCAGCACCACACCATCCATATGTGGGACCATTGGTACAGCAAATGGAGAAATTTTGAATGCTGTGGATGAGTTCACTTACATTGGCAGTATACTTTCCAGGAAGGTACACATTGATAATGAGGTTGACTAACACACTGCCAGAGTTAGCTCACTGTTTGAGAGTCTCCAAAGGAAAGTGTGGGAGAGGAGGCATTAGACTGCCTACCAAACTGAAGGTATACAGAGCCATTGTGCTGATTTCATTGTTGTATGCCCATGAAACCTTGACCACTACAGGAAACTTAATTGCATCCATTTGAATTGTCTTAGGAAGATTCTGGGAATCACCTGGCAGGATAAGGTTCAGGACACTGAGGTCCCTTCTAGAGTTGAGCTTCCAAACATTCAAACTCTGCTGCAGAGAGCGCAACTCCAATGGGCTGGACACATTGTTCAAATACCAATTGCATGTTTGTCCAAAAGACTATTTTACAGAGAACTCACACAAGACAGGCACTCTCATGGAGGTCAGAAGTGATACAAGGACATACTCAAGGTCTCTCTGAAGAACTTTGGAATCAATTGTGAGACAAGGGTGCCACTTGCAACAGGACTGCCCAGCATGGCATGCCTGCGTCAAAGAAGGCTCTGTGCTCTATGAGCAAAGCAGAATTGTGGTAGCTCAAAAAAAATGTGAGATATGCAAATTTAGACACCTCTCCACTCCAAATGTTCAAATGGACTATTTATGCCCAACCTGTGGTAGAACCTTCTGAACTCATGTTGGTCTCATCAGCCACAGCTGGATGCACTGTACCTTGACCCTGATGTAGTGATGTGCTCTGTGAGCACGGACAACTAATGGTACACAACTAAGCCATAAATGGGAAATAATAAAGTTGATGTAAATGTTACAGCACTTTTGGGTTGCTTATTCAGTAGATAAAAGACTACTCTTTACACTCCCAGACATTTTGTCATACTCATTTTACTCCTTAGCAAAGATGCTTTCTAATAAATGTTTAGAGTTTTTTTTTGTATTATAAGCTGTGAATGCTTTGTATAAAGTAAATAAACAAATTACTATATTTGAAAGGGTCAGTTTTTTATAATAAATACATGATGCCTTCTGTTAAGAAAGATGGGATCGTTTGCATCAGAGAGGAAGTTGGTAAAGGGCTTTGATCGAAATTGACATGCCACAGGGAGGCATTTGAGCTAGTAATTAAAGAGTTTATATAGGCTTGCAACTTTCTAGTTTTGCAGAGAAGCTAGAGTTTCAGTCATTTGGCTTGAGATAGCTGATCTGTTGTTTATATTTACAGAACATAAACTCTCTGTTTTGTGTTTGACCTTTCACTTTCGTTATATGAGACTTCCTTAAATTATGTAGATAAACAATAATTTTACACATCATCTTTTTTTTTTTTTGGTGAGGGGAAGGGTTCTCTTTTTTAATTTCTTTGCTTCTGAAGCCTCCAAAGTATAGTATTTAATTATTGATGAATTGTTTGTTTTGGTTTTTGCACTGCTTTGACTCCTTGTATTGCTTAGTCTTTTGGCCTTTGCTTTTATTATTTACTAAGGATATCAAGAAAATATAGATTCCATTCTAAATGTTTCTATTTGTTGTCTTTAATTTGAAAATAGGACATTTAAGTTTTCTATTGTACTTACTGGCTAAATATTGGTGTAATTTTTCAATGCCTTTCTTCAGGTCTTCAATGATTTCCTGAAGCTACTTTTGCCATTTGATGTTTATCCCTTTTGAGCATACCTAGATAACTCTAACTTTTGTCCTGTGGTCTTTGCTGTGATAATGGCCACAGCATATGTAATGTTGTGTTTAGGTCCTGGGATGCTTTATGCTATCTGTCCAATATATTCTTTTTTATGAGGATATGTTCTTTCATGATACAATTTTAATAGACACTAACTTTTAAAAAACAATTACTCCATTTTGGGATAAGTTGATTGTATACCAAATTTGTTGAATTTGGTATACAACTCAAAAATTCCATTCTAAGTATGCTGATCTCCTTTTCAAAATCATGTGAGATGTTGGCATTATTTTAGACTGTTATTTCATATTAGGCAACATATCTAGAATATCATCAAGTATAACTCTTTCAGTTTTTTTGGCTCTTCCCTTTAAAGATTTAAATGACTAATCAGTTCTCAATTTTGTTTCATCAACTCTGCTCCTAGAAAATATTATTTCTTATGATTGCTTTACATTTATCTTCAATATCTTGATCTTTCTGCTTTGTTCCAATGCATGTCACCTTCTTATGGTGCTGGAACATGAAGAAATATTGTTCTACCTATCCTGCTGTTCATCATAAGAGTTCTGAGTAGGACCAACCTGTCCTACTCAGCTATGCTGCCCTATTTATTTCTTAGTTTCATAGGAGCAGTTATATTTCATTGAACATGGTACTAACCCAATCAGTAGCAACTGACTGACTTTTCAGGATTCCTATCAGGGCTTCTCACCTACTGTAGCAGCCACAGGGCACCATGAATTCTCCCCATTGAATAAATTTCTTTGGCTGGCATCCCTAATTTTCCCATTGCCCACCTTCCCCCTGCCCCATGATGTGGATAATGGGGTGGGCTTTGAGGGATGCTAATTTATATCTTTGTTATTGTTGTTGGTTTGTTACTGTGATTGTCTTTCTATCGCCAGTGCTTGAGAAGCAGACATAGCATACTTAGAGAACTGGTTGTTGAGCCAGGAAGACCTGAAGCCAAATCTCATACATTCTGGCTGTGCAACCCTGGACAAGTCCTTTAACCTCTTGATGCTTTAGATCCCTGTCTAAGACTTCAAGTTTCAGAGAAGGTACTGACTAGTATAGATAGAGTGTCCTCATCTGGGAGTTCCCTATAACAATGAAATCACATGATGAGTTCCTATGTCTTGCCTCAGGGGCTAGCTTATTAATTAATTATAATGAAAATGGTTTCTCTATATTCCTCCTCTGATGCCCCATTGCAGAGTGCAGAGGACAATGGGTTCTCAAAGCCCGTGCCTAAAGAGTTTAAGCTCTGACAAATCCTATCAACCTGGAAAGTTTTCAAGGGCTGGGTCAAAGATAGATTGTGTGTCTTTTAGGCACAGAGCAGTCCACTGTGTTTAGGGAAGCCCATCATCTGAGAGATGCTGCCATCAGAGAATGGATTATTTTGTTTAGAGTGACTTCTTCACACCCTCTCTGAAGGCATGAAGAAGCTGGATTAGTGGAGTGGGTAGCCACTAAAAAGTATTGAAAAAATATTGGTAAACTCTGGGAGCAGAAATATTGGGTGGTGGCAAATGTACTGGACCTGTCATTAGGAGAGAACTATATTTAAATCCTTGCCCTCCTACTTACTAGCAGGATGGATGTGGACAAGCTATCTTGTGGCATCTACTTCCCAGGGTTGTTGTATGGAAAGAGCTTTGCAGTCTTCAAGAACTGAAGTCACACAAGTAATATTACTGCAAGGGCTGAGGTGTTACCTTATTAAACCTTCATGTCTTTCCAATGTCTATTATAGTGTTTAGCATAAAGTGGGTGCTTTTAATAAGTGTTTGTTGAGCTGTGAATCTGGCAGGGTACATTAAGTTTTTTAGCTACAATTCTATTACTCTTTTTTGCTTGACTGCACCCAAAATGTGATTATCTCTTTAAATATGTTATCAACACCAAGTCTAAAACTGCCCCAATTATTCAGCAAGCTATTCTGACTTCTTAAGAAGTGAATCACAGAACCACAGACTTTCAAGTTGGAAGGGACTATAGAATCATAACGATAGACTGTCAGAGCCAGAGTCCTTCCATTTCATTCAATGTAATTCAATTTAGCAAACAGTTATTAGGCACTTACTATCTGCCAGACACTGTTCTAAGTGCTGACCATAGAGAAACAAAATGCCACAGTCCCTGCCCTCAAGGAGTTTTAACTCTTGTATTTCACCTTTGTACTCACCTTATTTTCTTTTGTACTTTAGTTATTTGTGTACTTTTTGTCTCCCAGTCTTAAGAGTACGAGCTCCTTGAAAGTGTGATTTAAATCAAAACTATCTTTTTTTATGCCTAGAGCCTAACACAAAGGTGGAGCTCAGAGTGGGCACATAATACATGCTCTTTGAATTGAATTGAAGGGATGTTAGAATGATAATCGTATGATAAAACACACTTCTCTTTCTCAGCAGAAAAGTGGTAGGCCAAAGGTGTGAAATGAGGCATGCATTGTCAGAGATGGTCAGTGTATCGGTCTGTTTTGCTTAATTACTTGGTTACCAGGAAGAGTTCTATGGGGTGGGGGTTATTGGGAAGCAAAAGTAATGTAAAAGAAAAAAGGCATCAAGAAAACATGCTAATTTTTTAAAAAAAATGATAGTGCTGGAAAGGACCAAAGATGATTTAATCTAATCTAACCCTTTCATTGTGCAGAAGAGGAAATGGGGTGGGGAAGTCACTTACTCTGTTCAGGTTTTTTTCACTAGAAATCTGAAAGAAAATCTTTCAAAGATGGATAGACAAATGCAATTTGAAAAGAAGGGCCACTCACCATCAGAGCTGTGTATTTGCAAGAACCACCAAATAGTAACCTACCCCAGTTGTCTTACAAAGACAGCTTCTGTAATGGACAGCTCCCTGTCAAAATTCAGAAGAAAAGTACTTCACAGTGTTTATGTTTTGGAGGCAGAGTCAATTTTATGCCTTTTTTTTTGTCATGGTTTAGATATAACATGCAGCCAAAATGAAGTGAATGTCTCTCTTGTGGGTAATTGCTTCCAAAAGAATGAGTACTAAACAACCCCCTTGATGCTCGCATGGAAAAAAAATAATAAAAAGGATTTAAAATTAAGGACAAAAAGAATAAAAGGGTAGATAAAATCTGAGATGCATCTGAGGGAAGATAAAGTGACTTTTTGGCAGCAACTTTAATAGAAGCTTTGCTTCAAGAGTCATATGACTGTGGTGTTAATCTGAGCCTTCTTTATGAAACTTCAGGAACGTATGTTTCTATGTTATTATCTCAGTTAAAAGGATATATATCTCAAATCAGTATCTGTTGAAACTAGTTATTGAGCATTATTTTGCATTTCACGTTTCCGTCGATGGGTAATAAGAGATCTTGCTGTTTAACCCACTTAAAAAAAAAATTACAAAAAATAGCATTCCACTTTCCAAACATGGCCTGGGGCTGCCTGAACTTTAGTGTCTGCATAATTCTGGTCAAGGCAGAATAGATTTGAGAAGATAAAATGGTACCAAGGAATGGGAGAAAGAGTCCAAGGACGGGAGCAGACAATATTCTTAGTACTTTTGAACTCTGGGAGCCATTTTCAAAGAGCAGTAACCTTGAAATGTTTCTTCCTTTGACATCTTCCTTTTCCCTTTGGAGATTTCTCTCCTCTGGCCACCCACACATAGATGATGATGCTTATTCTGGTTTTCACTCTTCCAGTTCCTAAGCAGTATTTGAAGAAATCAAGAGTTCAGGCTTCAGAACCAGAGACAGGCTAACCTGAGGAGGAGCTGTGGTGGCTGGCTTCCCACCCCTGACAGTTGTTTCAAGCCAAGATTTCCTTTGAGCTTCATTCATGTGCACACACCACCAGCTTTCCTGTTCTCCCTCGTAGAAGCATCTCTGGGAACTTTCACAGGAAGGTGTTCTGAAGGGGACAGCATCAGCGAGCAGCAGCAGATCTGGACTCAGCTCCAAAGAAAGTGACTTCTTGACTTGTATTCTCTCTTCTGTCTCAGACTTTTCTGCCTGAGCCAGCAGAGGAAGGAGCTGGAAAGCTTTTGTGTGCCTGAAGTGAACATTTCCTTTAATATCCACAATAATTCACATTTCTATGGGGTTTTATAGTTTACAAAACACTTTCCTCATGACAGCTGCTTGTGTGGTAGGGATTGTGAGTATTGTCCTCTTTTAACACATAAGGGAGACTGAGCTAAGAGAGGGGGAGTGATTTGCTCGGTCACAAAGCCACTGGGTGCTAGAGTTAAGTGTGCAACCCAAGTCTTCTGAGGTTTCAGCCTAGCTTTCTTCAAGGCTTAGATCAGGCCTCTCATTCTGCTTGAAGGCTTTTTTGATCACTCCCAGTTCTCAGTTCTTTTTCACTTAATTGTTTTCTCCCTGCAGATCAGAGTACATGGTGAATGTCTTTGGGAAGAATGCAAGGGGAAGGAGTTTTGTGTCCCCAATATCTAGCATAGTGCATTGCATGTAGTAGAAGTATAATAAATGTTTTCTCAATTCAACTGAACTCATGCCAGACACAAAAATCTGGTGCTATCTGCCATTTCTGGTATTGAACCACCCTATTCCTCTCCACTTATCCTGTGTTCCAGCTAAATAAAATGAGTCTAAACTTTGATTCTGTAAATGGGACTCTCCATTTCATTTATGTGGGCCTCAGTTTTCTCATCTGTAAAATGTGGGGTTGAATGACTAATATGAAAATACATTTAATAGGAATATATACGTATAGCCTATATCAGTTGGAGCACTGTCTTAAGGAGGGAGAAAGGAAGGGAGGGGTAGAAAAATTTAAAACTCAAAAGCTGAAGGAAGTGATCGTTGATAAATCAAAATGAATTAATAAAAAAATTAAAAAAAGAAATGATGAGCAAGATGCTCTTAGAATAATCTGGAAAGACTTACATGAGCTGATGCAAAGCGAAATATACTGTGTACAAAGTAACAGCAATATTGTAAGATGATCAGCTGTGAATGACTTAGCTATTCTTAGTAATACAATGATCTAAGATGACTTTGAAGGAGTTATGATGAAAAATGCTATCCATCCCCAGACAAAGAACTGTTGGTGTCTGAGTACGGATTGAAGCACACTTTTTTTAATTGTCTTTATTTTTCTTGAAGTTGTTTTTTTTTGTGGGGGGAGATGGTCTCTGTTTTCTTTTTCAACATGACTAAGATGGAAATTTTTACATGATTACACACATATAAACTATATAAAATTGCTTGCCTTCTCAATAAGGAGGGAGAAAGGAAGAAAATTTGGAACTCAAAGTTTTAAAAATGAATGTTAAAAATTATTTTTACAAGTAACTGGGAAAATAAAATATAAATATTTTTTTTAAAAAGTGGGGTTGAATGATGATGGAGTCATAGAGTTTCAGAGTTTCAAGGGATCTCATCATCTATATAACCATTTCTAAAAAACAGAAATGAAACAAATAGCATGACAATGTACAATAGTCATTTAACTTTTGCTTGAAGACCTCTAGCAAAGGGGAACCTACTGTCTGCCAAGACAGGATACCTCAATTAGATAGCTTTGATCATTAGTTCAATACATTTTTCTCTCACATTAAGCCTAGTTTTGCTTCTGCAACATCCACCAATTAATATTAATTTTGTCTTCTGGAATCAAACAGAAGAAGTCTAACCCATCTTTGGTAAGATGACCCTTCACTTGTTAGAAGGCAGCTATCATTCCCTTTGTCCCTTTTTCTCCAAACTAAATATTCCCAATTCCTTCAACACATCCCTATATACAGCATGAACATATAACTTCTCACTCTTGTATTTGTATTCTTCTCATCACAGAAGGATATTCATTGTATTCTTCTCTAGACATTCTACAGAATGTCTTGAATTCAAGGTTCTGGTACTTACTTCCTTTGTAACCTTAGACAAGTCATTTATTTTCTCCAAAACTAGATAATCTCTAAGGTCTTTTCTGCCTTGAAATCTATAATCTAATGTGGTTTTATCATTATATTGCTCACTAGTTACTCAATATGAAAAAAAAATAGACTAAAGAGGCTAGACATGTGCTGCTTTCTCTGGGTATAGAGTTTTGGTGGAAAAGTCATTTTGGGAACGAGAGTTTGGGAAAATCAGGGTGCTTCACTTAGATAAGTAATGAAGTACATTATTTATGAACACACTGGGGGATACAGCATTTTCTACTCTGGAATGATGAATCTCTTTGTAAACAATGACCTAAGGGAAGGATGACTTACTTTATTATTTAGGAATCCATTTGGCCCATCAGTAGTGGAGGAGTCAGAAGAAACCCATATATTCAAGACCATTCCAATTGGCATAAAAGTTTAAAGAAAGTTAATGACCAATTGGCCAATGTAGTAGAAAACCAGGGGTCTGCAGAGAATTGTGCTAATTACTGGGGGTATGATTAAAAAAAGGAAGTAGATATAGGTAAGTTTTGTCTTTGGATGGGCTAACAGTGTAATTTGATTCAATCTGATTCAAAAATCATTCGTGTACAGAATGCTATGCCATGAATAGGGAAAAATACAAAATTAAGATAACACAATTCCTGTCCTCAAGGAGTTTGCTATCTAGGATACAGCTTTTGTAGATAGTTGCAATACACAATTAGCACAATGCCTTAAAAATAGGGCTTAAAATGCTTGTTGACATAATATTACGTGGAAAGAAGTCTGGGTAGATAGGTGGCACGATGGATAGAACACTAGGTCTGGAGTCAGGAAAACTCATCTTCCTGAATTCAAATATGACCTCAGATACTTAGTATCTGTGTGACCCTAGGCAAGTCACTTAACCCTATTTGCCTCAGTTTCCTCATCTGTAAAATGAATTGGACAAGGAAATGGCCAATCACTCCAATATTGTTGCCAAGAAAACCCTAAATGGGATCATGAAGAATTGGACACAACTGAAAAATGACTGAACTACAACTGAAAGAGAATTCTATTTGGTGTCTAAGGGAAAAAAAAGTCATTATTGACAGGGAGACCAAGGAAGACTTCATGGAATAGGAAAACTTGATCTATGTGAAAATAATAGTTCATTCTCTGTAACACTTTAGAGTTTGTATACTTTTTTTTTTCTCTCCAACTCTGTGAGGTAGGTAGACAAAGTATCCATTTCTGAATTCTATAGATGAGACAACTGAAGCTCAGAGAGGTAAAATGATTGACCCAAGGTCAAACAATTTGCAAAGTTTAGAAGAGAAATTCAGGCCTACGTCCTGATTCAAAGACTACCCCATGCAGTCAAATATATGGAATGACCTAAGTTCGTGTGTGGTTGTTGGTAGCTGGAGCAAGTGTAGAGAAGAGCACTGGGCCATTAGCAGAAAGCAATCTATCACCAATTAAAGGCAGTAGAACAAGCTGATAACCTGTCTTCCTCCTCCTGAACCCTCCCCCACAAATGGTAAGAAGACTGCAATTTATAAGATGCTGTGAGAGGTGCTGGGTATGCAAAGTCAAAAATGAAAAATTCCTGCCCTCAAGGACATTACAACTTATACAAAAGCAAGTAAATACATGGCAAACTTTTTGAGGATAGATTGTAGGGGGACGAGGCTGGAAACAAGGAGATCAGTTTGGAGGCTATTACAATGGTAATAGTGGAAAGTAATGAAGGCCAGGACCAGGACCAGGCTAGTGGTTATACAAGGGCACAGATGAGAGATATTGTGGAGGTAAAATCAACAAGATTTAGCAGTTGAGTGACCATGGGATGTGGAAGAAAGGGAGAGGAAGAGTCAAAGATGATTTCCATTTTATTACCTTTGGTAATGGTGTTGCCCTAATCAGAAATAAGGAAGGTCTGAAGATACAAAAAGGCACTGTCCCTGCCCTCAAGTAGATCACATTCTAATGGGAGAGGCAACCTGTAAATGACTATGGACATACAAGATATATGCATAATAGATGGACGATAGTGTCAAAGGGAAGTGAGGGTGGGAGGAAGAAGGCCTCTTACAGAAGGCAGGATTTGTGCTTAAGCTAGAAGGAAACCAGAGAAGCCAAGTGACACAGGTGAGGAGGGAGAGGGTTCTAGGCTTGGTGACCATCTAGTCAAAAGATGTGGATTTGGGAGATGGAGGGTCACATGAAAGGAATAGCCAGAAAACCAGTGTCATTGGGTTCCAGCATATGTGGAAAGGAGTAATGTATAAGCATACTGAAAAAGTAGGAAAAGGAGAGGTTGTAAAAGGTTTTAAGTGCCAGAGGAGCACTGTATCTGGGGCTCAGGAACAGAGGTCTGAGTCCTGTTGCGTGACTTTGGGTATCCCTCTCTATCCCTCTGAGCCTCAGTTATCTCCTGTGTAAAATGAGAATAACAATATTTGCCTCATCAACCTCCCATAGCTATTACTAGGAAAGTGATGTAAAAATGGAAATTTTTGAGAGTGGCATGTAACAGTGGAAAGAGCAATGGCCCAAATGACCTGTGTTCAAATCCCACCTGTACCACTTCCTGCCTCTAAATTTATTATCATATGTGTCAATTATCAGGTCTCTTTTGGGATATAGTTTTGTAGTTCACCAGAACAGCTTCGTAGAACCCAGACATGTTCCAATTCTGCAAAATGGCAACTGGCCACCTCTGGATTTTCAGGAATGTCAGAATTATTCTTTTTTCTTGCTTATTTGAAGAAGAACCTTGGGCTCAAATTTTAGGTACAGTTTAAAATTGGGTATCTACAGTTATTTTCCACTATCAATGGTTGATTGCTAAAGATACATATCTTTGTGCAGGAGCTCCTACTCTTCAGAGAATGTGGGTTAGTAGAAAAAGCATCAGAATGGGGAGCCAGTACCCCTCAGTTGGAGTCCCAGCTCTTTCAATTATTAGCTATTGACCTTGTGCAAGTCCTAGATTCATTGATTGCTCAGTCTGGAAGGGTTCTTTGCTACCATCTAGCCCAGTGCTCTCATTTTTACTAAAGAGGAATCAGGCCCAGAGACATGAGATGAACTGTCCAAGGTCACACAGCTAATTAATAACCATCACCCAAGACTCCTGAGTTTGATGATACTACTTTGGCTGAGTCTCAATTTTCTCATTGACTAAAGGGGAAACAAATACTTACACTATAGACCCCATGGACATGTAAGGAAATCAACTTACAAATTCTAAAGGACTGCGTGACTGTGAGCTGCAGTTGTTACCAACATATGGCCACCAGCACTGAAATCTCTCCTTTTGTAACTGTTCTTAAGTTTGTGTTCTGAAACACAAGCTAGGCAGACAATGGATGTGGCATTATGAGAGAGAAACAGGAAACTGAGGCCCATGGAGAAGCCATGGGAGACAAGGTCGCTCAGTCTTCCAAGCACTGTCTCCCTCCTCTGCCACTTTCTCTTTCTCTCTCTCTTTCTTTTCAGTATGTCTCCCTCACTTCAAACATTTCTTAATAACCTGTAATTTTATGAAAGGAATAAAGGATAAAGAAGACCTAAAAGGTAACTGAATTTGCATATGAATGTTGCATTTTCATTTTAATTTTGATGAAGTGTAAAGGTTCATAATAAAAAGCATCATTATAGTCTCCTGATTTCTTTGATGGACTCCTGAACAGATTGCTAAGATATGGAGAAGAACCTGAGGGTCACCAGTTTTACCAGTAACTCTCTCTATGCCTATTAAAATTTTTAAAAAAAGTAAAAGCGGCAATTTAGCCAAAAAATGAATTATTTTATTTTGGAGGAAATAATGACCAGGGTGGATGCTTCTGAGAGGTAGGAAAAACAAGCCATATGTTTTAGGATAGGCTTTTTCCTTAAGATATGCAGATGTTCATTGTGCTTTCCCTGCAGGTCCATGTAAAAGAAAACTTTGCTATTCATCCTGGCTAGGCCCTGAGGGACAAACTTGAAAGATAAGACAAAGGGTCCAGGGAGAACCTAAAAAAGTTTTAGGCATGACTGTTCAACAACTGTGGTGTCTAGGAGGCAAGACTGAAGGGGTTCTGCATTCCATAGCGTATTCTACTGGACAAGTCCCTAGAAATCATCTAATCTAGCCTCATATTACATATGTAAGAAACTAAGGCCTCTGGAGAAGCAGTTTTTGTTCAGTCATTTTTTGACTCTTTGTGACCCCATTTGGGTTTTCTTGACCAAGATACTATAGTGGTTTGCCATTTCCTTCTCCAGCTCATTTTACAGATTAGGAAGCTGAGGCAAACAGGGTTAAGTGACTTGCCCAGGGTCACATAGGTAGTAAGTGTCTGAGGCTGGATTGGAACTCAAGTCTTCCTGACTATAGGTCTGGAGCCCTATCTGTTGTGCCCTAGCTGCCAGTCTGTCAACTAGCATTTTATTAAGTGTTTATTAAGTAGCTTATTAAGCTACTAAGTGCCAGGCACTATGCTAAGTGCTAAGAATATAAAGAAAGGCAAAAAAAAAAAAATTCCTGCCCTCAAGGATCTTATAGTTTACGGGCAAGATAACATGCAGAAAACTTTGCATCAACAAGATATGTAATGAATAAATTGGGGACAGTCTCAGTCTTAATCACTAAGATTAAGAGGAATGGGAAAAAAAAGTTTTTTTGTAGAAAATGAGACTTTAGCTGAGATTTGAAGGAAGCCAGGGAAGCCTGGTGGCTGAGATGAGAAGGGAGAACATTCTAAGCATGGGGGATAACCAGTGAAAGCCCTCCAAGTGACTTGCCCAATGGCATTCCAGCTAAAAATAGGCCACATGGAGTTTAAACCCAGGTCTTTGGGACATTAATGCTAGTGCTTTGTGCATTAAACAACTACTTCTTCTAGGGTGCTTAGATACTAGCCAGAGGCACAAGATTTAGCTAGCTACTGCATTTTCTTCTTCAGGTCCAGTGTAGGCTTACTTACATGAGTAAGAAACCAGCTTGGGGAAGGGTGGGGGAATGGGTAATAAACCTGAGAAGTCTGAGAGATGGTAATACTGGACAGGTTGGCCCAGTGTTAGAGATAGCATGATACCTTGAAAAATACTTTTTGTGAAAGTTGAAGAAGAGAAAATGTCATTCTTTACAACAAATCAATGACCATCTTAGGGCAGCATCAAAATACTGGTTTTAGAGAAGACCTGGGTTTGAATGATGACTCTGCTATTTATTACTTCTGTAACCTTAGGCAAGTATTTTAACCTTTCTGGTTCTCAGTTTCTTAATGTGTCAAATGAAGGGTTTGAACTAAATGACATTTAAGGTTCCTTTTGATTTCTAATCCTATTATTTTGCTCCTAACTCTTCCATTAATTTTTATCACTTTGGTAAATTCCTTCTCTTCTTTGGTCATTGTATTTAAAATGAAGGGGGCAGACTTGGTGATCCTGAAGGTGTCTCCTGTATTTAAACTTCTATAATTCTAAAAACATTATTCACATATTTGCATTTTGCCATACACAGGAGATGCTCACTGCATGAAATAAATGTGCTGCTGAAAAGTTGCATTGTAAATTAAATTTCTGTTGATGGAATTGCAAATAACCTACTGACTTTCAATAAAATTTCTGAGATGCCTTATCTTCATTTTTAACCATTTTTCAGTGAGCAGTCATTTCTAAATATTACCTCTATGTTGATTTTTTTCCCCATTCTTCTACTATCTCAAATCTTGTCTTGAAATTATTGATCTGCACAGCATGATATGATGGAAAATACATTGCTCTAGTAACTGTGGGACCTGACTTCGAGTCCTAATTTTGCCACTAACTAGCCATATGACCTTGGGCAAGTCACTATTCTTCTCTTATGTCTGTTTCCTTATTCATAAAGTGAGATTAGACTAGATTATTTCTAAGGTACTTCTAACTCTGACATTCTATATTATATTGTTAATGTTCTGTAATTATTCATAAGTTTATCTGTTCTGTCAGTCTATATTTCATATGTGGTTGAGAAAACAAGAGGTCTAATGGATAGAACATGGAGCTGGGGTTAGGAGGCTAATTTACTAATCTCATTTCCATCACTAACTGTGGAGCTTTGAACAAATTACTTAGCCTTTCTGGGTCTCTGTTTCCACATTTTTTTTAAGATTCATTAATTTATTTATTTTCAGTTTTCAACATTCACTTCTACAAGATTTTGAGTTTCAAATTTTCTCCCCATCTTGTCTCTCCCCCAACCCTAAGACTGAGTGCATTCAGAATACCCTTTCCCTTAATCTGCTCTCCCTTCTATCTCCTCCTCATCCCTTCTCTTATCCCCTTCCTCTTCTATTTTCCTGTAGGGCAGGAGAGATTTCTATACCCCATTGCCTGTATATCTTCACAGTTGCATGTGAAGACAATTTTTTAACATTTGTTTTTAAAACTTTGGGTTCCAAATTTTCTCCCTTCCTCCCTCCCCTCTCACCCTCATTGAGAAGACAAGCAACTCAATGTAGGTTATACTTGTGTAGTCATGCTCCACATTTTTAAAAAAAGGGAAATATTACCCATATTAGATAATTTGGAGATCTGTTTTGAGGATGAAATGAGATATTGTTTCTAAATTTCTTTGGAAAAAGCTCTATTAAGACTTCTGGTTAATATAATGAACTTAAAAGTCTTAGAGGAGCCTAGATTTCAATTTCACTGAGTCTAGGTCTCATTTTGACTGGGGCAACACACATTCAGTGATTAAAACCAACAATATGCCCAAGCTCCACCTGGTCATTGTTTGGGAGCTGATGGCTCAGTTGTAAATAGTAACTGTTTCTGTTTTGATCAGAAACCCTGAGGGTATTCCCCTCACAGATTGATTTCTTTTTCTTTCTTTCTTTCTTTTTTTTTTTATTTGACTAGCTAAAAGAGGCCATTCTTTGACTCATTTCTTACCTAGTCTTAATCACTGGATGGGTGTTGCCTCAGTCAAATGGAGACATGAGAAAAACCTTAGCTTAAAAAGGCCAACCAAGGTCTCCCACTGCATCTGGGGCCATCTCCAGTCATCCTGATCTACATCTTACCACTGGGCCCAGATGGCTTCAGAGGAGAAAGTGAGGCTGGTGACTTTGCACAGCCCTCCCTAACAACAACTTATGACAGTACAAACTGCCCCACTGGGGACCCAGTTGGCCAGTTCTACTTAGGCAATGCAACTCCTTCCTCCTCTCCTATCCTCTCTTGTCCTCTCCTGTTCTCTTTTCTTTTGTCCTCTCCTTTCCATTCCTCTCCTCTCTCCATATATGATAATACCCTTACCTGTGCGTGCTCAGCCCAAGGGAATGTAAATTTTAATTGCTGAAACCTCACAAAATATTTTGGGGCTTATGGGTTAGATTACTGTCTTAAGGACCGTGCTTTAAACCCAAATCATTCTGCCTCACATTCTAATGGAGACTAGGTGAACAGAGGAGGGACAGGGGAGTGATATCAGATCTGTTCATTTATACATCTCTTTTGTTGATCGCATTCTTTTCTTCCTCTTTATTTCAACAGGTGTAAAGATCCTCCTTCCCCTTTTACACTTATAAAAACATAAGAGGATATGATGATACATATACATACATACACAGGAGAGTCAGCCTCTAAGACCTGAGTTTAAACATTACTTCATACATACTGGCTATATGACTCTTGGTAAAACACTTAGCCTCTTAATATTTTAGGCAATTCTCTAAGATTCTAAGTATTTTGAAATAAAATTTTACTTATATCTTGCTTTTTTATAGCACCAAAATTTCTCTCAACATCCCTTTCTTTCTTTTTTTGGCAATTGGGGTTAAGTGACTTGCCCAGGGTCACACAGCTAGTAAATGTCAAATGTTTGGTCTGAGGCTAGATTTGAACTCAGGTCCCCCTGACTTCAGGGCTGGTGCTCTATCCACTGCACTACCTAGCTGCCCCACCCCCTTCTCTTTCCAGAGAGCCATCCTCTATAACAAATATTTAAAAAAAAAAGAAAAAAGATAAGAAAAAATTAGCAAAATGGTTCAAAATGCTGAAAAAATTTGAATACAAGTGCAATATGTTATCTTTATTCAATTTCTTTATTATTTATTCTGAACTACTGTAAAGTAGCAAAACATTCCCAGGTTTATATTCCCACCAGCCTGGGGTTAATTCCATACTTCACCAACACAAAGGAGTAGGGTCAGTGCAGAGCTGTGCTGGAATCAGCTTTAACCAACTATGAGTCAATTGTTATATTTTCAGTGTAAGCATTTATAAGTTGGAAATTGACAAACTAAAAATCAGGACTTGATATATAAGTTTTGTTGTTTTATAGTTTTATTGATTGTCTAGGCTTAAGAAAGTGATAGAGAAAATGTTAATAGTGTAGGTTAAACTGAAAAGTGTGTTGTGAATGCATTTCTCCCCACCCACCCCCTTCCCTAGACAGCTGGTTGTTAAATATTTAACAGAATACCACCATATCTGAGTGAGGATGTCTCTTAGACTATTAACTGTGGAGAAAATGTGAACCTTTATGGTTCAAGAGATTTTCCTCACCTTGGAATTCCCTAAATGGATGAAATCATAGGACCAGCCCCTATACTTATGTTTACTGTGATTATATGGAGGTGACCCTGGATACTCAGAATCTGGGTCAGTAAAGACTGAACTCTGGGAGGTTTTCAACCAAGTTTGACCTTGAGAGGTCCTACCACATTTGAAAACGTTAGTTGTTTTTCTAGGCAGCTAGATGGCGCAATGGATAGAGCATTAGGCCTGGAGTCAGGAAGACACGAGTTCGAATTTGACTTCAGACACTTACTACCTGTGTCACCCTGGGTAAGACACTTTACCCTGTTTACTTCAGTTTTCTCATTTGTAAAATGAGCTGGCTAACCACTGCAGTATCTTTGCCAAGAAAACTCCAAATGGGGTCATGAAGGGTCAGAAATGATTGAACCACAATGAGAAGTTATATTTTCATTGCATTTCTTTTGTTCTGGGACCAGCATTACGGAGCACAGAGTTCATCCTTGGCCACCAGGTGATGTCAATTTTCAGCAGAGCTAGTGATGACTCACAAAGAATAATTTTGACAAGGACTTGCCTTCAGCATTGCTTGAGGAAGTGTCTACCTTGATGAAATTAAGAATTCTTGAAGTACATACTTCCAGGCATTCCTGAGCTGGAAAACAAAATCCAAAAGTAACTTACACTAATTCACTTTCATTTCTTAGGTATTCATTCTGGCAAAGCCTTGAACTGGGGATGCAAAGATGAAAACACCCTGTTTTCTGTCCTTGATGAGATCACAGTCTACTGGGGCTAGGGAGGGAGGATACATTATGTCCAGAAATAAATATAATCCAAATTAAAATATGACTATATGTGCCAGGGTGGTCAAACAGAGTGACCTATTTCAAAGGATCTATCCTACCTGGCTGTGTGTATGAGGGAGTAGGGGAGGAGGAGGCCTTCCAGGTGAGCTTTCCAGTAGCTGGTCTGCAAGGAGTTAAATGCTTGTCCCTATGTTCTTTTGTCTGTGATTAGTCTGAATTATTAGGAAGGTACAATAGCTTTATTCTTCCTGTCAACTGGGCTAGGAAAAGGCCGGATTAGTAATCTCCTGGGATCAGTCACTGAATTAATGCAGACAGGGTGAGGACAGCTAATATTTGAGCCTCTGGCCAGTTGGGGGTGGGGAGGTGGGGAGGGGGGAGAGTGGTGGCAGCTGTAGCATCTTTAGCTCATATTTGAATTTGAATTCTATCTGCCTGTGCAGCACTGGTATGACTTGGCAACACATTACAATAATATTGGTGACACAAATGTCAGGGTTTTTTGTTACATACCCTCAAAGAGATTTACGTAATTAATGTTAAATTGATGATATAAATCCCTCATTCAATCTCTCTGTTACTTATTCTGAACTACTGTAATGTAGTGAAATATTCCCAGGCTGATAATCCCACAGCCAGCCTGGGGGTTAATTCCTAGTTTATCTCAGGGATGAGGTTGGCCATTGTCAGAAATGTAGAAAGGAGATGACCAAGGTCAAGATCACTGCCCTCTGGTCAGGTTGGTAGAGTGGAAAAAGCCTTGGACTGGAACATGGGACAATTGAGGCCTGGTCCCAGCTCTGTTTTTGGATCCCCTTATCACCTTAGGCAGACCACTTTCTCAATTTGATTCTCGATTGCACCATCACCTGAAAAGTGGGAAGTGGATTGAGTATGGACTAAATGATCTCTAAAGTATGTCTCAGATTTAATAGTTTAGTTCTTTAATTTAATAGGTCCTTATAGGTGTTATGTATATATGTCTCTGTGTTTTAATGTCAGAATTCAAGTTAACAGACATTTATAAAGTACCTATTGTGTATTCAACACTATGCTCAGTATTGCAGGAGTTACAATATTATGGAACAGTGATGAAATCTTCCTCCTTTCCCCATCCATCACTTAGTTGGAAAAAGGTGCATGCCTAGAGGCTTGTATGGTTAAGAGAGGGGTTGGTAACTAATGGAGAATGATTCAGTAGACTGCAAGGTGGAGGAGTTGTGAGAGAACATCTAGCTTAACCCTCTTTGTTTTTCATATTGGCAGGAGGAAAAAAAAGGAACAAGGGAAGAGCTGCAGAGAAGGTATTACAGCATCAAGGACAGGAGAAAGATTCTAGAGATTTTCCCCTTATCATAAAAGGGGGAGAATGTGTTAAATTGGAGAACCATGAGAAACAGCAAGATGGAAGATGCACAGAAGCTGAGAAAGAGAGAGGGAGAGGGAGAGGGGGAGAAAGAGGGAGGGGGAAGAGAGAGAGTGAAAGAGAGAGACAGAGAGAGACAGAGAGAGAGAGACAGAGAGACAGGGAGAGACAGAGAGAGAAAGAGAGAGACATTCAGAGACAGTCAGAGAGAGACACACAGAAACCTAGAGACACAGAGAGAGACAGAGAGACAGAGACAGAGACAGAGAGAGTTCTCTTTGCATCAGAGACCAATGGGCAAAAATAGAATGTGTGGGAGGTCCTAAGCCTGAGGAGTCCTACTTGATATTTTAAGAATATTTGGGTTCTACAAGCACCATTAGGGGGGAAGGGAAGTTTCCTCTTTCAAAGTTTTTTTGTCTTATTTTCCTCTAAATTTCTATAAATATTCTTTTACAAGTGGAAGTCAATTTCTGAGTTTCTTGGCAGATGATGATGAGGTACATCAATTCTCTTAGGTTTTCTAGGAAGAGGCTCTGAATTAAGATAAGTGCACCAAGTGTGTCTCCTGGGGCCCATGTCAGCGATGCCTTTGATGTGAGGTTTACATTTATACAAAAGACAGTCTTTGCTCTCATGGAGCTTGTATTCTAGTAGGGGGGATAAGATCCACCTAACTATAATTACAAAATATTATATAATAAATGCATCCAAGAGGTACAAAACAAAGTGTTTTGTGACATTCAAATTTCAGCAAGGAAACAGTTTAGGTTCAAGTTCTACTGTAACTCAGAGAAGCAATCAGGACATTGCTCAGGGGAGACAGTATAATGGGACAGAGGTGCTCAATCCTTATTTTGCTTCTGTTTTCTCTGCTAAGTAGAATGAACTTTGAAATAGAAAGGGCAGACAAAAGTAGCCTTTAAGTAGGAACCTTTGATGAGTCAAAGTAATCAGACTGAGATAAACTCTTTAAGTACTGAAAAAAACTGACAGATGAGATTTTTGTGTTCCATCAGTAATCTTTGAAAGACAGTGTAGAAAAGGAGAGGTATCCAAGAGCTGGAGCAGGGAGAATGTTTCAATTTTCCAGAAAGAGAAGAGAGCAGGGCCTGCAAACTACTGGCTAGTAAGCTTAACTTCAATTTTTTGGTAAAACTCTGTATTTTTGAAAGGTTCAACCAACCAATCCGCAGATCAATGAGTATTTATTAAATGTCTTCTATGTTCTATTTACTGTGCTAGGTATTGGGGTCACAAAGAGTCAAACACAACTGAAACAATTGAACAATAATGACAAAACAGGTACATACAGATACAAAGAATTAAATTATGCCTACACTCAAGAATTTTACATTTTAAGGGGGAGACACTAAGTATAAATATATATGTAAATACATGTATGTGATATATATATATATATTCAAATATTTCATATTATAATATATATGTTGAGGGAACTGACCATAAGGAACTAATATTTAGAGCATGTGCAATATTCTTTGATTATATATGTACATAATAAATGCAAATAAGTACAGGTAGTTAAATGTAAGATAACTAGGGAGAGAATCAAGAAGAGATTCATGTAGAAGGTGATATTTGAGTTGTGTTTTGAAGGAAATGAGGGATTCTATGAGGTAAAAGTGAGGAGGAAGAGCATTTCAGGCATAAGGGACGACTGGTGCAAGGGTATGGAGATGGAAAATAGAATACCATTTGTGAAGAACAGAGAGGTCAATTTAATTGAATTAGAGAGTGCAGGAGGGGGAATAATGTACCCACAGGCTGGAAATACAGTTCAGAATCAGTTTTCAAAGATTTTTAAAAATTAGAGTGGGGGAAAAATTATATTTTACTTTAGAGGAAAACTTTTAGAGGCCACTGGATTTCATTGAACAGGAGAGTAACATATCTTTAAGATCTGTGCTTAAGGAAAATCACTGGTAGGGGTGTAGGAGATGGACTAAGGTAGGTACAGATGAGGTGAGGAGACCAATTTCACAATAATCTAGGTGAAAGGTGATAAAAATCTTAACTTAGGTGAGAGTCATGTGAGTTGAGAGAGTAAGTTGGACAGGAGAGATGTTTTGGAGCTAAAAATGGAAAGATTTGTCAACTGATTGGTATGTGAGATGAGGAAGAGTGAAGAGTTGAGGATGACAGGAGGCACTTAATGAATGCTTTTTGATTGATTGGTCAATTGACAGTAGTTTATCTCTCATTCTCTACAATCTTTCAAAGATTAGTAGGTTATGCACCTAGTAGACTGGAAGAAAGATGAATTTAACAGAAATAAAGATGTTTGGAAGAGCATTAGGTTTTTGGCAAAAGATAATGGGTTCTGTTTTGGATATGATGAGACTGACATCCAGTTTGAATGGTAAAATAGGCATCTGGTGTTGTGGGAATGGAGCTCTGGAGAGAGACTTGGGCTGTATCTATAGATCTGTGAGCCTTCTGCATAAAGATGATAATGAAACCAAGGGGAGCTGATGAGGTTACTGAGAGAGTGTAGAAAAAGAAGAGAAAAGAGCCTAGGACAGAGGATTAGGAGAATGCCCACAGATTGGGAGCATGAGGTGGATAATGATCGAACAAGGAAGAATAAGACTGAGCTCTCAGATGGCTAAGAGGAGAACCAGGAGGGAGTGGTCAATAGGGATGGATGTAGCAGAGAAGTCAAGAAGAATTAAGACTAAGAAAAGAACCTCCATTTTGACTATTAGATCATTGAGGGATAGCCAGTGGGCAGCTAGTAGAACATGACTTTATCAATAAACATTACAACAGACTAACTTCATTTCTGTTGTTAACAGGATTACTAGACTCCTGGCTATTTGCCATTTACAATCATGATATGCCTTTAGGCAAGTCTCTGGTAAAAATTATAAACAACCTAAGTCAAAGTAGAATTCCTTACAGAGACTCCAATCAAGACCTTCTTCCAAGTTGACATAGATCCATCAATGAATATGCATCTGACCATTCTACAGATCTGCATCTGCCTTTCTGTATGATGGTCTAGAGTGACCCAGGGATGGGGAACCTGCTGTAGCCCACATCTTCCTGTCCTGTCTGTAAGAATCATTTGAGAGGCTTGGGCGTGTGTAATACTTTACTCAATACAGGTATACCTACCACATTTCCTATGTTCTACCTCTCTAGCAGCCCTGTCCAAAAAGAAAAAAAAAATAGAGAGTGGTCTGGTATCATTTGTTTTTTAATAAAGTGATACTTCTTCTAAATATTCCCCAATGAGTATAATTGGCAATTATATAATGCTTTAAGTTTTGCAGAGTATTTTACATAAATTATCTCATTAAATAAAATTGACAGACCTCTGAGGTAGGTACTGCAGATATTAGTACCTCTTTTTTTTATAGATGAGGGAAACTGAGGATAAGGAACTTGCCCACTCATGATCACACAGTTAATAAGTATCTGAGACAAAATTTGAATCCACTTCTCCCTCATTCTGGTTCTAGCCATCTCTTCACTAGATCTTGCCACCCAGTTAATAGGATCAAAAATTTTTCCAGGAGTCCAACTGAAGTTCATTGACATATTATATTAAAATTCCATTCTTTTCCCTTCATTCACTCATTCATTCATTTATTAATCAATCAATCTGCTTATTTATTTATTTAAATCAGGACAACTACTTTTCTTCAGTCTTATGCCTGGAACATAGTAGGTATTTAATAAATGTTCATTGCCTGAAGGATAGATTGATCCATTGGTAGTGGCTTATTATCCCACAATCTTTCAAAGGGAATTAATGGTAGTTCAGCCATGGATTTCACCCACGGTTTCTTTGTGTACCTTAAGATGTAGTTTTTTTGTGTGTGTTTTTTTTTTCTAGGGCCTGGTAATAACTCTCTCATTTTACAGATGAAAAGTCTGCAGCCTAGACAGAGGAAATCACTTGGCTAAGGTCATGTATTTATGCACTAAATATGAGGCAGGAGAGTCAGTCTTAGGCCCTCTGCCTCTAAATCCCATGTACTATCCTTTAGATTACAGATCTGCAAACCACCTCCTGTGGGAGAACAGTTTCACCTTTTTTTATATATTTTAAAATACAATGAAATTTTATTTATTTCATTTATTAATTTATTTAAAAATGTAAAAAAAAAAAGTTCTTACTTGACTGCCCTTACAAAAAAAGGAGAGTGGGAGTAGTCGTCCATGGGTCATAATTTGCTGACCCTTGGTCTAGATCAATTCCTATTATGATAACTTATCTTATCAGTGCAGTTTACAAAAAAGCAGTTTGTCTTTCTTGCTTCTAGCATTTTATTTTCTATTTGAGTGTTTAATTAATTCTTGTTGACTTAACAGGCTGACTTTATTTAAAATAGAAAAAATATGTTTACATCCTTTTACATTTTTGATTTAACTCCTTAATCCAAAGTGAATTGGCAAGCCCCAATTAAATTCCTACTACTCTCCTCCAGGGAATCCTTTGTCATTCATTGGGCAAGACTTGAAATTCCACCATTAGTGTTACCTTACTTTAGCTTACATTATTAAATTATCATTAATTTACATCATATTATAAATGACCATAAAGCTCACAGTTCTAATACATTCTAAGATGTACAAAGTGATCCCCTCAAACAACCCTGTAAGCTGGGCAGTATAAGTATTAATATATCCATTGCACATATGAAGAGGCTGAGGCTCAGAAAGATTAGATGATATGTGCTGGGTAATACAGATAGCATTCTAAGCACTGGCAACATGATTAGGTCCTCTGACTCTTGCTTCCTGTGATGTCTATACTGGGTAGATATAAGATCTGAGAATTGGGTCAAGGGGTGGTGAGGGGTCCCTAAAGGAGGAAGGGTTACTACTGAAAGGGATAAAGGGAGAAAAGGGTGCCAAACATGAAGCCTAAGAGCAATGAATACAGACTTACTTTTTTCACCATTTTGCCTAGATTGAACTCAGAATATTCCCAAGTCAAGACATCAGGCTATACAGTATTACCCCCAGGACTGAGGTGCTGAAAGTCTAAATTTGCCAAGTTAGTCTCATTCGGGTCTCTTATTTTACCTGTCATCTATAGTGAGGACAGATAGCTTAATTTGGGGGAAAGAACTGTCAGAGGGTTTAACTTTGCTTGAATCATCTGTGTGACCTTGGGTAAATCATTCTCCCTCTCTGCTTCTTAGTTTACTCCTTGGGAAAATAACTGATCTTACTGAATGATCTCTAAGGTATCTAAGGTTTCTCCTAGTACTAATCCATTTATATGCTTTAAACCAGTGATCCATCTGTTGGGCACATATGACAAGGGGATCAGAGACGGGAAGAAAAATCTCATGTAAACCAAAATATTTACAGCAACAATCTTTGTTTCATCAGAAAATCAGAGGAAAAAGTAGGTGCCTGTCAATTGAGAAATAGCTGAACAAATTGGGAAATGTGGATTAAATATAATATTATTGGCACCTCTAAGAAATGGCAAACATGAGGAATTCAGACACTTGAAATGACTTGTATAAACTGATGGAGAATGAAGTAAGCAGAATCCTTATACAAAGACTCTAACAGTGTAAATGAAAAGAACACTAAAGCAAGACAGAAAACAGTGTAATTGTATCAATCAGTCTTGCATTGTAGAGAAAAAGTAAATGTGATTCCTTCCTTGCCTTTCTTTCCTGGGGGAAGGTGGAAGACTATGGGTGCAGAATGAGGCAGGACTTTCCTTAACTGTTTTTTGCTGCTGTAGTAAGGGAAAGCTCTCTGGAGGGTGGGAGGTGGATGGTATATCCAGAAAAAAAAAGGGTCCAAAAGTATCCAGAAAAAAGTAAAACAAAAAACGGCAGTAAATTTTAAAAGATTTTCAAATGAATAATGAAAAATTGAAAAATTCTATGACTCTTTCTTGAGCCTCCACTAAGTAATTCTTTAACAAATAAAGCCTTGACCCTCTTAGACACCCACTGATGATTCCTCTCATGTATTACCTTGAGTCTCAAAGGGTTGGAATAAGTGCCATTTTGTACATGAGATTTGAGAGGCTTTACTTTCACAGCATGAGACGCATTTGTGTGATCTCTCTGTCTGTCTGTCTGTCTGTCTGTCTCTGTCTCTCTGGTATGCTGACATGGGTCTGGGAGGATAAGTTCCAGTCATTTGGCTGATTGGATTTTGTATGCTTTCTTATATTTCTACCCCTCCTCCCAAACATTAAATCTAGCTTACCATAGTGCTGGAGTTGGATTTCCCTTTCTGAGTCTCTCTCTGTCTCTCTGTCTCTCTTTGTCTCTCTCTCTCTGTCTCTCTCTGTCTGTCTGTCTGTCTCTGTCTCTCTCTGTGTCTCTATGTCCCTCTCTGTCCCTCTCTGTCCCTCTCTGTCTCTCTGTTTCTCTCTGTGTCTCTCTCTCTCTCCCTGCCATCCAATTCCATCCTTTGCAGTTTCATGGTTCCCACCCTACTGAACTGTCTAAGATTCCTTCTCAGGCTGAGGGTACTGAAAGAATGGTGTAAATGACACAAACACATTTTTTTTGTTTTTTAAAATAAAAATAATTAGGGATGGGAGGGCCCAATGGTGTTGGGTGGGTCAGATGTCTCCATCTATTTTCAAATATTTGGGGGTCAGCAAAACCCAAAATGTATTTAGCCAAGTTCTTTTGCCTTTAACTTCTCAAACCATGTGTTTTTGCAAAGGAAATTTAATCCGTATGTTCCTGATTCATTTACTCTCAAATCACCAAAATGTTGCCTGTTAAGAGCTATTTGATGTCCATGCAGCCTTTAGGATCTTTTTTTTTTTAAAAACCCCTTTTCAACCCCTGAAGGTAAGGATTTGTCCATGCTGGAAGGAGCTTTTAACCCACTGGGTCTCCTGTTCATTTTTCATCTCAGAACCTATGAAATTTTACTAGATTCTGACTTTCAATTTGCTGGCCCCTATAGTAACATATGATAACATTCCTTCTTGGGTGGTCTTTACAACATTGTCCAAGGCTTTGTACAAATACCAGTTAGTCCTTGTGCCCCCACTAGGCTTCCATCCCTCCCCATTGCCTCCCACTCCTGCCAGACAAGATAGACACCATTATTTGTATTCTGAGAGTCAATGTGGTATAGTAGAACAGGCTCCACAATTGAAATCAGGAGACCTGGATTTTAGCTTTAGCTCTTCAATTAATAATTGTGTGACCATAGGGTAAACCACTTAACCTCATGGGGTCTCACTTTCCTCTATTAAAAATTTTTTGGGGGATTGGACTATATAATAATGATTTATATTAGCAAAGTGCTTTACATGTGTAGGGAATCAATATCTCAATTACTTCCCCCTCCTGGGGGTGAGGAGTGGGAGACAAAGAGAGAGGGAGGGGAGGAGAATTAATAGGAGGAGGAAAAGAGGAGAGAAGAGGGGAAAAGAAGGGAGGGGAGAGAGTTTTTGGGTGGAAGTTGAACTAGATTACTTCCAGATTCTAATGGGGAAAGACAACACATAAAAGGAACCTGGAAAACTGGGGAGCTGGGGGAATAAGCGTACCCACAAGGACATGGCAGAGAATGTCTGGAGTGCAACCTTTAGACAAATGAGACATGGCCAGCCAAAGGAAGAGTCTGGGATGATACTTTCAACATGTGAATTCCAGGGCTAGACTGAACTTCAGGGTGAGGAGCAAGCCAAGAGTATAGTCAGGAGAAGAATGAGACATGACTCCTCTGGGAGCCTCCTTAAATAAAGATTCTGGGAGGAATCATCCAAACAGAGGGAGAAATGCAAGGGGTGAAGGATTCATCCAAGGTGTGAACTTTGGGGTTGGAGTGAAGTTTCAGGATTAAGAACTGAGACATGGTTGGGGAAGTCCAGAGTGTAGCCTTTGTAAACATTAAAGTGCTTTAAAAATAACATTTTATTACTCAAAATATCCTTGATTTTATAGGATTGGATCCTCCCCTTCACTGATGCAGACATCAGCCCAACCATACCTTCTTTTTTAAAAATTATCATTTTTTAAACAAATTTATTAATTTATTTTAAATTCATTTCTTTTGAATTTTGACTTCTGAATTCTCTTCCTCTCTCTCCTCCCCTACCCATTGAGATGGAAAGAAATGTGATATCAATTATACATGTGAAATTACACAAAGCATTTCCATATTAGCCATGTTGAAAAACAAAAGCAAGAAAAATAAAGAAAATGAAAAAAAATATGTTTCAATCTGTGTTCAGACTCCATCAGTTCTTTCTCTGGAGGTGGATAACATTTTTCATTATAAGTACTTCAGAATTGTCTTGGATGATTGTATTGATAAGAATAGCTAAGTCATTCACAATTGGTCATTGCATAATATTGTTGGTACTGTGTAAAATGTTGTCCTGGTCCTACACACTTCATCTTATATCAGTTCATATAAGTCTTCCCAACTTCTTCCCAAACCACTTTGCTCATCATTTCTTATAGCACAATAGTATTCCATCACAATTTTATACCATAACTTGTTCAGCCATTCCCCAACTGATGGATATTTCTTTCAATTTCCAATTATTTGCCATCACAACAAGAGCTGCTATAAATATTCTTGTACAGTTAGGTGCTTTTCCTTTTTCTTTTATCTCTTTGGGATACAGACCTACTAATCAAATTGCTGGGATATAGACCTAGTAGTGTTATTGATGGGATACAGACCTAGTAGAGGTATTGCTGGATCAAAGGGTATGCACAATTTGGTTGCCCTTTGGGCATAGTTCCAAATTGTTCTCCAAAATGGTTGGATCAGTAGACAACTCCATCAACAATGCATTAGTGTCCCAATTTTTCCACACACCCTCCAACATTTGTCATTTCCCTTTTCTGTCATATTAGCCAATCTGATAAATGTGAGATGGTACCTCAGAGTTGTTTTAATTTGCATTTCTATAATCAATAGTGATGTAGTGCATTTTTTCATATTTCTATAGATAATTTTGATTTGTTCCTCTGAAAACTGCCTATTCATATCCTTTGACCATATATCAGTTGAGGAATGACTCATATAGTTATACATTTGAGTCAGTTCCCTATATTTAGGAAATGAGGCCTTTATCAGAGAAACTTGCTATAAATTTGCACCTCCCATTCCGGTTCCTTTATTTTCTTCTGATCTTAGCTGCATTGGTTTTGTTTGTTCAAAAATATTTTAATTTCATGTAGTCAAAATTATCCATTTTACTTCACATCTCTATCTCTTGTTTGATCACAAATTCTTCTCTTATCTGTAGAAAACAGGTAAAATTTTTCTTTCCCCTAATTTGCTTAGGATATCACCTTTTATGTCTGTATCATGTATCCATTTTGACCAAATGTTGGTATATGGTGTGATATGTTAGTCTATACCTAGTTTCTGCCAAACTGCTTTCCAATATTCTCAGCAATTTTTGTTAGTGAGTTCTTATTCCAAAAGCTTGGATCTTTTTGTTTATTAAACACAGGGTTACTGTAATAATTTACTTCTATGTATCATGTACTTAATCTATTCCACTGACATAACACTTATTTCTTAACCTGTGCCAGATTGTTTTGATGATTACTACTCTCTAGTTTTGTTTGAAATCTGGTACTGTTAGGTTTCCTCCCTTCACATTTTTTTTATTATTCTGTTGCTATTCTTGACCTTTTGTTCTTCCAGATGAATTTTGTTACCATTTTTCCTAGTTCTATACAATATTTTTGGTAGTTTGGTTTGACACTGAATAAGTAAATTAATTTATGTGGAATTGCCATTTTTATTATATTGGTTTGGCCAATGAGCTATTAATATTTCTCCAATTATTTAGATTTTCTTTATTTGTATGAAAAGTATTTTGTGATTGTGTTCATATGGTCCCTGGGTTTGTCTTGGCAAGTAGACTCACAAGTATTTTATATTACTTATAGTTATTTTAAGAAGAATTTCTCTTTTTTCCTCTTTCTGCTGAATTTTATTGGTGATATATAGGAATGCTAGTAATTTATGTGGATTTATTTAAAATCCTGTAACTTTGCTAAAGTTGTTAATTTTTTCAACTAGTTTTTTAGTTGACTCTCTAAGATTTTCTAAGTATACCATCATTTTATCTGCAAAAAGTGATAGTTTTGTTTCCTCATTGACTATTCTAACTCCTTCAATTTCTTTTTCTTGTCTTTTTGCTATAACTAGCATGTCTAGTAAAATATTGAATAATGGTGGTGATAGTGGACATCCTTACTTCATCCCTTACCTTACTGGAAGGCTTCTAACTTATCCTCATTACAGATAATGCTTGCTGATGGTACATAGATACTTCCTATCATTTTAAGGAATGTTCCATTTATTCCTATGTTCTCCAGTGTTTTTAATAGGAATGGATGTTGTATTTTGTCAAAAGTTTTTTCTGCATCTATTGAGATGATCATATGACTTCTATTGGATTTGTTATTGTTATGGTCCAGGTTGATAGTTTTCCTAATAGTGAACCAATCCTATATTCCTGGTAGAAATTCTACCTGTTCATGTGTATGACTTTTGTGACATATTGCTGCAGTCTTCTTGTGAGTGTTTTAATTGTTTTTGCATCAACATTCATTAGGAAATTGGTCTATAGTTTTATTTTTCTGTTTTTCCCTTCCTGATTTAGCTATCAGAACATCTCTGTATCATAAAATGAATTTGGTAGAACTCTTTGCCTATTTTCCCAAATAGTTTAATTAATATTACAACTAATTGTTCTTTAAATGGTAGAATTTGCTTGTGAATCCATCTGGTCCTGGGGATTTTTTCTTAGGGAGATGACTGATGGCTTATTCAATTTCTTTTTCTAAGATGAGGTGTTTAAGTATTCTATTTCCTCCTCTGTTAATCTGGGGAATTTATATTTCTTTAAAAAATATTAATCCATTTCACTTAGATTGTCAGATTTATTGGCATACAATTGGGCAAAATAGCTTCTAATAGTTGCTTGAATTCCATCTTCATTGGTGGTGCGTTCACCATTTTCATTTTTGATACTGGTTATTTTTTTTTTCATCAAATTATCCATGGGTTTATCTATTGTTTTTTTTTTTCTTGTAAAACCAGCTTTTAGTTTCTGACCATACCACTAATTGGCTTGTGCTAGCCAAAATAACAATAACAATAATAATAAAAACAGTGACCTAGAGGCTAACCTTTTATTTGTTGATGAGCATATCTTCATTTAGCAGGGATGGTCGTCAGACAATAGATATTTTTCAATGGTTCCATAGGCTTTCCAGGTTTGTAGGACCTATCAGAAATTTAGTTCTGCTAGTAAACATCAATCAATCAACAAGCTTTGATTAAACACCTCATGTGTGCTAACCATAGTGTTGGGTACTGGGAATACAAAGACAGAAATGAAAACGTGCCTGCTCTTAAAAAAAGTTTGCATTCTATTGGGGGAAATAAATCTCAAAAACACCAAGATGGTAGCCTAGAGGATAGAATTTGAAGATATAGATTTTTACATGTTGTATAAGAAGAATTAGATTTATTCCACCTAACATCCTCAGGTAACAACTAGAAGCAATGAGTGAAAGATGCAGAGGGGCTGTTTTAGGCTTAATATAAGGTAATTACTTCGTAACAATTATAACTTTTGAAAAGTAGGATGAACTGCCTGAGTAGGTAGTAATCTCCAGATTGCTTTAAAGGAAGATGGGGTGGTTACTTGTAGGGGATGTTTTTGAAGGAATTTGTGATCATATATGAGGTGGATTAGATAAAGTGATGACAAACTCAAATAGAACTAATTCCTGCTGCCACATATTGATGTAGAAAACCACAAATTAACATTATCTATTTTTATTGTATTTTTATTTATTTTGCTAAATACTTCCCAATTATATTTTAATTCCAGTCTATTGGACTTGTCCAGTGGGCCACAAGTTTGACACTTCTAGATTAGATAATGACTGGAATTCCTTCCAGCTCTGTGGATACCTCTGTCCTGCAAATGGGGATTGGAAGGAAACATAAATAAACAATGCATATTAGTGGTTTTGACTACTGCTACTGCTGCTGCTGCTACTTCTGCTGCTGCTGCTGCTGCTGCTGCTACTACTACTACTACTACCACCACCACCACCACCACTACTACTATTAGTTGTTATACTTACTACTACTAAATATTGTCTGGTGCCAGTACTAGTCATTATGAAGAAAATGCTTTGTAAACCTCAAAGTGCTGTTAAAATGTTAGCTATTGTTAGATGACTATTTCTTCAATATTTTAAGAATTTATGACTTTATCAGTGTGGACATTCCTTCCACTGCCTTGGATCATAATACCTCCATCCCACAGCAAGCAGTCCCACTGGTTGCTGTGGGGAAAATATTGTTTTTAGCCAGACAGACTTATGTCGATGAGCTTCTCTGAACTTAAAGGATCATACATCTAGAGCTAGAAGGGATCTTAGAGTCATCTAATCATTCATTTTATTTTACAAATGAGAAAACTGGGGCACAGAGAAGTGAATTGACTTGCCCGAAGTCACACACATAATAAGAGGTAGAGCCAGGATATGAACCCAGAGCATCTAGAATACAAATTTGGTGTTTTTTCTAGTGTGTCATGTTGCCTCCCCTGACTGATCACTCAGAACTCTGGGAACACCATTGTCCCATTGTGTGTATGTGTGTGTGTGTGTGTGTGTGTGTGTGTGTGTGTGTGTGTGTGTGTGTACATAATTACTGCTTAAACATTGAAAAATCTGATCTACTTTACTGCCAAAGTGCTAGGGCAATAAAAATAGTTGAAATTTCCATCATCTTTTTTTCCTACCCTTGGTCCAAGCCAAAGATTTTATTTGGTTCAGGAAAATCCCAGTGAGAATTAAAAGATCATAGATTTATAGCTGAATGGGACATTAGAGGCTACCTAGTCCTACTCCCTCATTTAAACATGATGAAACTGGGCCTAGAGGAGTTTGATGACATGACCTAAAATCATACAGGTACTAAAAGTTAGAGCCAAGATTAAATCTCAGGTCATCTGTCTCTGGATCCAGTGTCCTTCCATTGTACCATGCAGCCTCTACTAATGGAAGTAGTCAACAACTGTTCCATAACTTGGACAGAGCGTAGCCAGGGACACTGAGAACATGCATCACTTGCTTAAGTTCATATAGAGAGCATGTGACAGAGTTGGGACTGGAATCTGGATATCTTGACTTGAAGGTTGTCACTCTTTTCACTCTCCCAGATGGTAGTGGTGACATATACATGTATGTGTAAGAATGGGAATGCTGCATATTTGTGGGTGAATATGATGAGAGGGACTACATAGGCGGACTTAGATACCTCTCCACATCTCAGTTTCTTCATCTGTTAAGTGAAGTGTTTGTGTGTGTGTGTGTGTGTGTGTGTGTGTGTGTGTGTGTGAGTTCAAACTAGGTGATTTCAAAGGTTTCTTCTAGGTCTAAAGTCTAAGAACCTATAAGTGGGGGCATAATGTAGTATTTGGGGCTGAGGAGACTTGGGTTTGCATCTCAATCCTGTGATGATATAACTTTGGACTCTGGACTTCAGTATCCTCCTCTGTCAAATAAGTACATTTTTCTAGATCAGAAGTTCTTCAACTGAGGTCCACAACTCCTAAGGTCTCCAAGGATAGATTTTAGGGAGTCTATGAACTTAGATGGGAAAATAGTACATCTTTATTTTCCTTAACCTCTTACTGAAATTTAGCATTTTCTTCAATTTTCAATGTAGGCAAGAAAATATGATTCTGGAAAGGGATTGATAGGCTTCAGCAGACTGCCCAAGGGCTCCATGATACACAAAGGTTAAGAACCTGTGGTCTAGGTGATCTTTAAGGTTCCTTTCCACCTTTGAAAGTATACATTTGTTTATGATCTATCCAATGATATAGCTCAAGTAGATATTTGTTAAAGGGAAAGATTCCTTCTAGGAATAGAAGTGTGTGTGTGTTGGGGGGGGCGGTGTGGGGAAATAGGAAGATGGAAAAAAGTTTCTAAAGCCAGTGCTATGAATTGAGTGCCAAAGGGATTGTAAAGCAGAATTTCTGTTCTAGCCCTGGTTTACCTGATCTCCCACAACAACAGACTTGATGGCAGCCAAAGAGCTCATATGGCAGCCGAGCGTGACCGTCGACATCAAAGTGGGAATACCACATCTTGATCCAGACTTTCCCATACCTGTCAGGGCAAAGGCATGAATGTGACCACCCCGGGAATTCAAAGGAGTTCTTAAAACACACACACACACACACACACACACACACAAACACACACATACATTGAAACAGAGGCTCACACACTCGCACACATACAACTCTGCTTGTCGTTTTAAATGAAAATAGAAGTCTAGACATCTTTTCTTCAGAATTCTTTGCTGACCTAATTATTCAGATCCTGTGCTTTATTTTGCTCTTTTCAAAGAAGAAGAAGAATAGTTAATTTCCCTTAATGGAATAATTGAATGTCATAATTGTTTTTTACATTTCAACAAGAATGTTTGAGTTAAGCTGCTGTCTCTCTGTGCAGAGCTGTTAATAACCAGGCTGCTCACACAGGGCATTATATTCTCTCTTTTTGTTTCCTTACTGGACTGTCTGGGTTAGCTTTTGGAGGCTGGGGAAGGTTTTTTTTTTTCCAGGGTGTGGGGGGCAGAGGGGGGGAGATAGTTGTGGTTAATAACTGTTTTGGTCTTGGGTGTTCTGAGCAATATGATGATTTCTCTTTAATTCATTACTCATCCGGGACGAGAGCCACCCCAAATTGGACAATGTGCAATGACTTTTTATTTTCCCTCTCATTTTTTCTCTTACTGATTAGAGAGTGGAATCAAGGAAGAGCTCTAGCTACATGGTAGCACTATCACTCACATCATCATTGTCATCATTAGATGACATTCAGCCCAAATTCCTCTGATCTCATCATCATCATCCTCATTATCACCGTTTTCATCATCCAGCAAATTCAATTCAAATATATATCAAGCACCCACTATGTCATGTGCTATGCTAGATGAAATTAGACAAAGTTTTATGCTATGAGGGCAATCAACTAGTTATCACCATTATTATCACTAGCATCACCATTACCATCATTCCCATTCTCCTGATAATTACCATTGTACTTAACATCCCAACTACTATTGCCCTCATCCTCACCACCACCATTACCACCACCACAATTTTTAATATCATCATTCATCAAGATTACTTTCATTGCTATCATCTTTATCACCACCATCATCCTCTTCACCATCACAATCATTGTTTTTCCCACCATCACATTATCAACATAATCACCCCCCCATCATTACAATTCTTACCTACCATCATCTGTCACAATGATCACCATTGCTATCACCTCCATCATAACCATTCATTGGTTTCCTCCACCTGCTGAGATACCCTGGCCTAATCAGCATGGCCATCTTTCTTGTAATTTCATTCCTTTCTCTACCAGGGATAATGAACCTCCTGGCTCAGACCTTCAGCAATCCTGTTCCTCACTCCAAAGTTTTTATCCCATTCAACTTTCAGTCCTTCCCCCCTGGTGGAGTTGCCTGGTTTAGAGAATGAATGAAGGCATTGTCACTATATATACCCAGTCATTCAATAAGGCCACCTAGAAGAATTCTAAGACACTAGGGCCTAGCCAGCATGAACATCTTGCTATCTTCTTCGATACCACACACTCCTCTCTCCACTTCTTCCCTCTCGCACCACCACTCATGTTGCCTAATGCTTTTCACTTCTCACTTTGTTTGAGAATAATAATCAAATTAATATTATCATTGCTATTAGAAAAGGCATGCAAATCTTATGTCTGTTGGTTCTACTCAGGACCTCTATGACTACCCAGATTAAGGCTCCCTTCCAAGTACACCATTCCCCCGTATGCATTCTATCCTACTAGCAGAACGTAAACTCCTTGAGGGTAGGAACTATCTGTATTAGTTGTTTATTTTTAACCTCAGCACTTAGCACAGGGTTCTTAATAAATGCTACAAAACTTATCATCACCATTCTTTAAAGTCTCTTATGGCTCTAAATTTTACTTTTCATAACTACCATAATTTCTGCTGTTTTGTTCCTCTTCACCACTATCACCACTATGCTTATTGCCATCACCATAACTATTCCCTTATCATCACCATAATCATAAACACTTATTGGATATATACAATACATAGGGCTGTGTTTTAAGTTCTAAGTTTACAAAGAGACATGAGACATTCTGCCTGCCCTTAACAGCCTTTAAGTTAAAAATAGGATAGTCAAATAATGGAGTAATATGTCAATATATTGGTAAATCCCATATGAGTGGCAAAGGCAATGGCTGCTATAGGAATTTGGAAGAGGAAGAGATGAATGCAGAAAGTAGATTCCTGGTAATATAGAATGTACGTTAAGGTATTAGAGCTAGAAGGGATGATACAGATCATCTAGTCGAAACTCCTCCATTTTACATATGAGGAAACTGAGGCCCAGAAAGGGAATAGGACTTTCCTAAAGTCATACAGTAAATTTCTGCCATAGCCAGGTTTAGAATCCAGTAGATGGCTCTTAGACTCATAGTCTTGTGTTCCATTCATTTCTAAAGAAATCCTTCCCTCTGTAATGAAGAATAAAAAGGACATAAAAAAATAGCAGTTCTTCAAAACCATTCAGCACTTCAGCTGAGGTTGATAGCATATGCGATGTACCATATCCAAAGTCCCCCGTATCTGCAGAGAAAGAAGAAAAATGCATTTTCTTATTACTTCTTTAGGGTCAAGCTAAGTCATTATGATTATGTGATGTTTCTCTAGTTATCAAGTCATGGGATCATAGTTATTTAATTGGAGTGGACCTTGGAGATGATCTAGTCCAAGTCTAGAACTTTTGATATTAAACCATGGTGCCTTTCCTAGACAAGTGCCAAAGACCCTTCTAGCACTCATGTCCTATACCCTTATGATTTTGAGTGCTGTATTGTTTTGCATTGAACTGGGAAAATATAAGGGTCTTTTAGTCAATGTGGTATCTGAAATTGATTGGTGGTAATACAAGTACTATAAGCATGTTGATTTTCCATAGTCAGCCCAGGAGCTGGGAAATCTAGATTCTGACTTCGCACCTTGATGATAATTTACTGCGTAATCTTAAACAAGTGATTTGTCCTCCTTCAGCTTCAGTTTCCTCATTTGGAAAATGAAGTGAGCAATTAGATGATCTCTAAGACTTTAACATTCAATATTCTTTTATTCTAAGATCCTTTCAGCTCTGCATTCTGTGATTCTCTGAGACTCAATTTGAAGAGCTGAATATAGGGTGAGGATGTAAACATGGAACTTTCCTTGAAACTTCTCCACCATATCTTCTCCAGCAGATAAATTATAAAAACTCATGCTCATGAACAGCTACCAGCTGGATCTTTCTCTGCTATCATCTTTGCTATAAGGTTATTTTGCTCAAGGCTTAGGGCAACTCTAAAATAAGTTTGTACATGGTGATTTTTAGGCTGGTAGAAATGAAATGGTTATCTATGTGGATTATGGATTCCATTCCCTTTCATAGAATGGTATGGTAGATAGACAGTCAGCTTTAAAGCCAGAAAGGCATGGATTCAAGTCTTGCCTCTGATACCTACTCTTTTTTTTTTTATGACCAGGGACAATTCAATTAACCTCTCAGTGCTTTTGTTGTTCTTATTGTTTAGTTATCTCAGACATGTACAACTCTTCACCACTCTATTGGGGGGTCTTCTCGGCAAAGATTCTGGAGTGGTTTGCTATTTCTTTCTCCAGCTCATTTTGCAGATAAGGAAACTGAGGCGGGGTGAAGTGATTTGCTTAGGGTCACACAGCTAGTAAGTGTCTGAGGCTGGATTTGAGGTCAGGAAGACAAGTCTTCCTGACTCCAAGCCAAGTGTTCTATCCACTGTGCTTTAGTGAATTCTTTAAGAATGTTAGTTGCAGAGAAGGTGCTCTAAGTTAATAGGATTTAAAGGTATTTAAATTAGTTCTGCATTTATTAATTCCAATGCTGAATTGAAGTAAGAGTTCACTAAATGGCATGCACGTGGCCTGATAGAATCAACATAGCTACTATGATTTCTGACATGTTTATAGGTATGAACTGAAGCATTGGAATCATAACATGTTAAGTCTTAATAAGGAAGAATAGTAGAATGGATAGATTAGAGTTTTAGATTTCAAGTTGGGAAGACTCAAGTTTAAGTTCCACTTCTGACATGATTTCTGGAATCACAAATAAATTGCAGGACTGCTTGGAGCCTCAGGCAACTTACTGAAGACTTATCTATGAAGTTGTAGACAGGTTGTGACCTTTGTTACTAGAAGGATTTTCCACATCAGTGCAATTGTAGATAGTTAGTATCTGAAGTCTGACTTAATGGAAATGTTCATTCTTTAGAAACAGAGTGTAATCTAGAATGTTGGAATGTGATGACTCCTTCTTCACATTTTTTTAAGCACTCTGTTGGGACTTCCCCTTTGCACTTATGTTCTGCCCAGGAGAAACAGTATGGTGTAGGAGAAGAAACATTGATCTTAGAATCAGGAGATGGCCCTTCCACTCTAAGCTCCAAGTACCAACTATGTGACTATGGATAAGTTTATTCATGTCTCCTCCCAGTTCTTCAGTGATAGAATGGGTGTAACAATGCTGATACTCATGTATTTTGTAGGGTTGTTTGGAAGAAGGTAATCTGTGAGCCTTAAAGTACTATATAAATGTGAATTGTTGTTATTTTATTCACTTGACTCCACTCCACTATAGTCCCACATCTTCGTGGCATGGTGCCTCCCCTGGGTTCTTGAAGACAAGGTCGGTAGTGGACAAGCTCTGTCAAGTTTTCTTAAACTGTAAAGGCTTTGAGTATATATGACCAGTGACAGTCTATATGTCTGCTATCCACCAGCAAGCCTAGCTAAGCCCAGAGAAAAGCTTATCAACTGGTTGCCTATAAAGTGATAGTTTTTTTCCAGCCATGGCAACATTTTTTTTCTCCTTTTCACAAAAAAAAGGTTATCTTAGTGCTTTTTGAGTTTGACACTACAGATGTTTTCCAATTATCTCTCACAACAATTTTTGAAGATTGTCTACAAAACTAGAGGAAGAAGATGGTGCATACTACTGGTGGAGAAAGCACACAGCTACGTAATTATGGATCCTTAAAATCTTCCCAGGATCATAGATTCAGAGCTGGAAGGGATCTTAGATGTTGTCTATTTCCAATTTGATTTTATACATGAGGACATTGAGGTCTAGAGAGGTTAAATGTTTGTCTCCAGTTCACACAGATAGTAAAATGGAAAATGTGGGATTTGAACTTGGGTACTTGGTTTTCAAAACTAGCACTCCTACTATAACCATATCTTCTTTTTTTGGCCTTTTGGTGAGGAAATCAGGGTTAAGTGACTTGCCTAGGGTCACACAGCTAGTAAGTGTTATGTGTCTGAGGCCCAGATTTGAACTCAGGTTCTCCTGACTTCAGGGCCAGTGCTCTATCCACTGTGCCACCTAGCTGCCCCCACCTATAACCATATCTTGAAGAAGTATTGTGTACCCTGTTAGACCTTTTTGAGGGCATTATTTCATTTGAGGGTCATTTTTTTCTGTCTTTGTATCCCTAGCACCTGATATGGCATTGCATAATTTTAGGTGATTGTCTGTTGAATTGAATTGGCTTGAGTTAGTTTAGATTGGAAACCTGATGAGGTTACCCAAGAGGGCAATCAAATCTTTTCTGTGCTGGCTGTGAATTGCACTTTTGGAGGTGGGTTAAGGAGAGTATCTTGATGTCTTCAGAAACTCTAGCTATAGGGTTAATACCAGAAAGAATTGGCCCAGTCAACCTTGTAGACATCATCCCCTGATGATCAGAAGAGGTTCCTGGACTGACTTATTCAGAGCATGAATCTTCATTGAACATTTATACAATGGCTAGAAAGCAATGCACTGGTCATCTAGGGTCCAGATCACTGAATGAGTTCTCTGTGCAAAGGTGCTTATGCATGACTAGCAGACTCCTTTGGCTTCCCAAGTGGTTCCTTATTGGTCCAGAAGTGTTGTTTCAGCTTTTTTTTTTCAACGTTGCCTAATAGACTTCAGTGAAATAAGTAGCTTGTAAGTAGATAATAGATTATTTAACACACGCTGCACAACAACTACAATCAATGATAATAATAGCAGTAATAAATGACCTAATACTTATAAGACACTTTCTTCACAACAATCCTGTGAGCTATGTTTTGCAAATATTGTTACCTCCCTCCTTTATATGTGAGTTAATTCAGATTCACAGATTCTAAGTAATATGTCCAGAAGCACCCTGCTAGTAAGTGTCACAAAGCTAGGACTGAAGTCTAGGTCTTTTGACTTCTGTTTGACTACTTTTTTTTTGTCTTCCACCACCTTCCTTCCCCTGAAATAACACATTTCTCTGTATGTGTGTTCTTTTCTCAGAGTAGAATGGGAGCTTCTTGAGGAAGGGACTCTTTTTATTATTGTCTTTGTATCTTCAGTGCCTAGTAGTTCCTGAGTCATAGTAGGTGTTTAAAAAATGCCTGTTGGATTGGCTTAAATTAAATTCTACCTCCTATTTCCTAATTAGACCCCCTCAATGGAATCCTCACATGCTCTTTTCTTCTCCATGGCCTTCGCCTTCACTTTCTTTTCTCTAACTACCCACCACCCATTGCAGTCCATTCCTAGGTTTCTGCACATATTCTCCCAACCTGATTTACTCTAGCAAAACCACATATTTATAGCAGATTTTGAAATGTCATTTATATCTAATGCTGAGGATATATCAGCAGGCTCACTTTCTGGTTTTCACATGTGTGCATGTCTTGAATTTTTTTTTAGATCAACCACCAAAGATCATAAGACATACTGTCAGCACTTGTGACACTTGATTGCCGATGTCTATGAATCCTGGGGCTCAGAGAGAAAGGAGACATTTTGCTGTTCACAGCTTGGGACAGTTTTCTATCTTACTTTTCCAGGATTTTTTGGTCTCATGGGGTTGCATGCAGACATAGTAATAATGATAACTACCATTTCTCGAGTGGGTGAAAGTTTACAAAGCATTTTGTTCACAGGATCCCTGTGAGGTAAGTAGGTAATGCAAATCCCATTACTCTGATGTTTCAAATAAGGAACCTGGTATTTAGCAAAGTTAAAATGACTTGTCCATGGTCACATAGCCAGTTAGGGACAGGGCTGGGACTACAATCTCGACTTCTTGACTCATAGATGAAGATGACAATAAAAGAAGATGAACAAAACTAAAGTAATACTTTCATAAAAACCCAAATATTACCATGTGGTAGGAAGATGCTGGATTTGGAGTCAGAAAACCTAGATTCATATCCCGCCTCAGATACTTACAACCTGTTGGACCTTGGTCAAATCCTTGACCTTTGTGGTCCTTAGATTCTTCACGTATAAAATGAGGGAGGGGTTAAACTAGACTTCTAAGATTCTTTTTTAGTCCTGAGTCTATGATCCTATTGAGGGCTGAAATACATATTTTAACACATAGAACAATTGTAGTTTATTACAGAGAACTCCAAGGGAAAATCCAATTCTTCAATGGGATGGAAATTTTATTGGAGGCAACATTGCTTTTGACAAGGCAATGTTTATTAACTTGAGCTTGGAAATCTTCATTAGAGAGGATTCCTAGTGTAGGATTTTTAATAATTGGAACAAGGGGTTATAGGATCATAGATTCAGAGCTTGAAGGGCTGTTCAAAGTCATCTAGGTCAGTCCTCTTATTTTATGGCATATGTTCTGTGATGTCTATGATGTCATACTAAGTTAACTGTGTTTCTTTTTATCATAGGGTTATTAGACTAGTTGATCAAGGGAATGGTATGGCTATCATGTATCACTATTTCAGCAAGATAAAAAAACAAACAAACAAAATGAAACAAGCAATAACAACAAACATTTCTTGAAATCGCTGACCCAAAAGACAAGTTGGAAAAGATATCAAAGGGTAGATAGTACAGTTGTATCAAACCAAGTATCTGCTAATAAGCTACCACTGATGAATGGTCATCCAACCTGTGCTTGAAAACCTCAACAGAGAATATACCTATTACCTCCCCAGGCAGCCTATTCTACTTTGGGATGTCCCTAATTGAAAGGAAGATTTCATTTTTTTTTTCCCGTCAAACCTAAATATGCCTCTTAAGGCAAAATTAAACGTATTGCTCCTGGTTCTGACTTTGGGGAAACCACACGTAGTAAAAGTATGTTTCTTTTTCAATATGACAGCCCTTCAAATATTGACTGCTACCATGTGCCAGCAAAATTCCTTCAACCAGTCCTTGAATAACATATCCTTTCAGTCCAACCTGTCTATGTCATTAACATGGGGTGTCTAAAATTGAACACAGCACTCCTGATGGGGTCTGACCAGTCGAGTTAAAGGAAACTCGTATCTACCCTGTTGTGAACCTGATGACTCTTGATGCAATCTAGGAGAGCATCAGCTTTTTGGGGCTACCATATCACATTGGTTATTCAGAGTGATTACTTATAGTATTACATTGATTACTTGTAGCCATCTACAGAAACACTTAGATCTTTTTTCACAGAAACAGTTGTCTAGCCACACCTTCTCCATCCTGTACCTGTGAAACTCTTCAAAAACACATCTGGAACTTTATATTTATTCCTCTTAAATTTCATCTTTCTAAATTTGGCTCATTGTTCTAACCTAATTCTGTGATATACCATTTATACTATCCAGGGGTGTGGTTAAATATTTAAAAACCATCTCTTAGGGAAAAAGTAATGACATGCTTTTATGTTTAATCTGTATTATGGCCATGAGCTGAGTGACTTTTACACCTTAAAATAAAGTTTTATTGTATTTAAAAAATATTTTATTGTATTTAAAAAAATTATTGTATTTAAAAAAAACATAAAAACCATTCTGAGCTTGCCTGCCCTGTACAAAAATAGGTAGCAGGACATATTTATCTCTCAGGTAGTAGTTTGCAGACCCCCTAGTCTAGACAATCAACAAAACAATAAATCAAGCTGAGATTTGTAACTTTGGAAGGTTTCTGATTTCCAAGGTTTAGATGCTCACATTGAACATTTAAGGATGGGCTCTGGGTAGTCAGTTGGAAATAGTTCCAACATACTCTTGTATTATCCCTCCCTGCTTTATGTTGTCTGAAAACTTTACAAGCATTTCTTCAATTTGTTGTTGATGTCCAACTCTTCATAACCCCATTTGGGATTTTCTTGGCAAAGATACTGGAGTGACTTGCTGTTCCTTCTCCAGCTTATTTTACAGATAAGGAAACTGAGGTAAACAGGGTTAAGTGACTTGCCCAGGGTTGCACAGCTAGTTAATATTTGAGGCCACATTTGAACCAAGGAAGATAACTCTTCCTTATTCCAGGCCTGGCACTCTATCCACTGTACCACCTATCTTCAATAATTTTATCCAAATCACTCTTAAAAATGTTGAATAGCACAGATTCCAAGGGCACTCCAACAGAGTCCTCCCTCCAAGTTGAGACTGACTCAATGATTTCCTTGGAGATTAAATAGAGAAACAAAAACTAAATGATAGTTGAACTGGTAGCAGGCTAAAGGATACTATTCAAAGTGTTGTTAAATGTATCAATGTCTACTTGTAGAGAGGTCTTTGTGGTGTGCTCCAGGGCTCAGAACTTGGCCTTCTTCTGTTTAACATTTTCATTATTTACTTGGATAGAGATCAGATTTATGGATGGCACAGAACTATGAAGAATAGCTAATGCTTTGGAGGAATGGCTCAAGGTTTAAAAAGATCTCTACATTAGAATGGTGGGCCAAATCTAATAAGATGAAATGTATTAGGCACAAATGTAAAATCTTATATTTAAGTTTTTCTTTAACTACTTCCATGAATATAGGATAGAGGACACATGCTTGACAGAAGACTATTTGGAACAGACTAGGAGTCAATATTGTGATGTGGCTGCTCAAAAAAACCTAAAAAACTTATGTCACCTTATGCTATGTGAATAAATCTATGGTGTCTGCATCAAAAGATGATAGTTCCATTACTCTCTGCTTTGGTTAAACTGACAATCAATTGATTGGCAAACACTGACTATATGCTTTCTATATACAAGGTATTATGCCAAAAAGTAGTGAAATGAAAAGAAAAATACAAACCCTCAAGGAGCTTATATTATAAATGGAAAGATAAGTCTATCTATCTATCTATCTATCTATCTGTCTGTCTGCTTGTCTGTCTGCCTTTCTATCTTTCTATTTATTTAAATTCTATTGACTGAAACATCTGTATTAAATTCTTACTGTCTATTACTATTATTAAATCCTTAAAATACAAGCACTGTAAACAGACATTTTGGGGGAGAATACTCTGGTAGTTTGGGGGACCATGAGGAGATTCATATAGAAGGCTGTTCTGGAGCTGAATATGGAAGGAAACCAGGGTTTCTGAGAGCCAGAAGTGAGAAGGGAGCATCTTCCAGGCACTCTTTTTCTTTTTTACTAAAGGAGATGTGGTGACACAAAGCAGATAGGCACTGAAGCTGCCTAACTCCAGTGCAACAGGCTACCTCAGGGCATGGAGGAGAGTGCACTGGGCTTTTCATTCCCCATAAAGGGTTAGCAGCCAAAGCAGGCAGTGACTTGTGAGCACATTTGAACTGCTAGCTCCAATTACTGATGCTGGGAGAAGGGACAGGGTGTGGAGGATGACTGCCAGTTCTATGACTTCATAAAGGCACAGACATTCAATTCTGGAAATTACTTTAGAGATCATTTAGTCCACCCAGCTCATTTGACAGAGAAAGAAAATTAGACTAGGAGAAAGGAAATGAGTTGTCCAGGGTAACAAAATAAATATGTATCATAGATGGGGTTTGAATCCAGGCCTTCTGAAAAATCCAATATTAGTTCCAGAACCCAGTGGATAAGGAGGGGAGTGGGTGGGAGTAGGAAAGAGGAAAGGAGAGGAGAGGAAGACAGGGGAGAGGAGGATCAATGAGGAAGGGAAAGGGAGAAGGTGGAAGAGGAGAGGGAAAGAAGGGAAAGAGAGAGTGGATGGAGGGAAGGGGAGGGGCTAGGAAAAGAGAGGAGACAGAGGCCTGAGAGTAATCGTCTGGAACAAAGCTTCTGAGGTCTTTAAAGAATGTAACCCCACAGGTTTCCATTTCTGCCTGAAGGTGAGCCCAGATCTGGGGAGCCACAATAAGCCCAGTTAAAGTTAACATAAATCACAAGTCTACAGTGATTTACACACTTGGTTTAAGGGCTTCCCTCCCCCTTTTACATTTCCTCAGTCACATACGGTTTTTTTTCCCCCTTTTCTCTTCTGTTCTTTTTTCTTCATCTTTTATTTTTCCCTCCCTGAGGTAGGAGACTCAGGGAAAGTGTGGGAACCTTAAAGTTCATGGTTAGTCTTAGGTTTATGGAGAAACAAACTTGTCAGTGGAGAGCAAATGCTCTGACTTGTTTCTGTTGTCTTTTATCTGATGAGTTCATGAGAATAATACCGGGCAGTGGAAGGAGGCCACAGCCCCTTCTAAATGGAAACCCATTAGTGGACTGTTAAATGACACAAAGATCCATGGAACATGGAGTCCTAAGCTTAAAAGGGAGGGGATTGGGGAGGCGTGGGGGGTAAGGAATGAATCTCTTGCCAAGATATTTTAAATTGGACTCCATGATAAACGGAGATTTGATATTCCTGGATAATTACCAATGAGCACACTTTCCCTTTAATTATCTTGTGGTCACCATTTCAAAGGTGATTAAAGCTATTCTTCAGTAGATGTGGTTATAGATTTAATGCAAACCTGGTCTTTCTTGTGGTTTTTATCACAGCAATTAAATCTGGCTCTTTCACAGACTTTGTGTGGCATGAGGGATTTTACCAAGCAAAATGATTTTTCCCTTCAGGCAATGTTAAATTTAGGAAAAATATAATTAATTATATCAGACAGGTATCCATTATATATCTTGAATACATTCTTAGAGTCAAAGAAGCCTGTTTCTACCCAAAACAGAGACTGTCATCCTTGCCAGTTTGGGTCTTAGGTTGCTGCCTCCAACAACTCAGACTTGTTGTCACATGAATCTCCAATTCTTTTATTTCTATTTAACACAAATCACCTTCCTTTGGAGATGAGGTGATTTTTGACCAGCTCATTTTATGTTTTTAAACAGATTTCTGACAGCTTCCTTCTGGAAAATGGGATTTAGTGGAAAGTAAAGGGGCCTGAGAGTCAAGGAACCTGTGTTCTATTCCCAGCTCTTCTACTGATTAGTTGTGTGACCTCACTTAATATTCTAGGTGTGATCTCACTTAATATCTCAGTTTCCTGCATCCCTCTTCTGTAAATGAGGATGAGATAGATCAGTGTTTATCAAACTGTGCTGCAAGGAGCCATAAAACTCTTTAATTAAAAAGAAATGAACCCTATATTATTTGTTAATAGGCATTAAACTAATATTTTTAGTGGCTTTTATTACAAGGATTCTGTCAAAGTTTTGTTTAAATTGAAGGACTCTGCTACTGTGGAAAAGTTGGAGAACCACTGGGCTAGGTGGTCACTATGGTCCCTTCCAGCCTTGATGTTGCATAGTTCTATGATTCTAAGGCTCCCATTTTGATCTTAATATACTGATTCTAATGTCTCTTGCAGTTCTGACATTTCATAATTTTACTAATATTATATAATTCTCTTTAAAGTAGAACTACAAAACTATAATAGCAATAATATCAGTTTTTGGTTTAAAGGTTTGAGTTACATTCTTTCCTCATGTCTTAGGAATAAACTCCAACTTGCACAATACTATCTAAAGTGATTAGCAACTAGGTGGTACAGTGGATAGAGAACTAGGCCTGGAGTCAAAAAGACCTGAGTTCAAATGTCAAACATTAGCTGTGTGACCCTGAGCAAGTCATTTAACCCTATTTGCCTCAGTTTTCTCATTAATAAAGTGGCAAGGAGAAGGAAGGAAGAGAAGGAAGTGGCAAATCGCTCCAGTATGTTTGCCAAGAAAATCCCAAATGGGGCCACAAAGAGTCAAACATGACAGTTTGTACACATCTAAAGTGAATAGAGAACTGAGTTTTGGAGTCAAGCCTGAGTTCAACTCCTGCCTATTGACAAACACTGGCTATGTTAGTCAGTCAATAAATATTTATTAAGTGCCTACTATGTACCAGATGCCGTGCTAAGCTCTGGGGATAAAAAGAAAGGCAACAGACTGTTCCTCCTCTCAAGGAGCTCAGTCTGATAGAGGAGAGAACTTGCACACAACTGTGTACAAACAAACTACGTACAGGATATATGGGAGATGATCAAAAGAGACGGTACTAGAATTAAGGAAGGTCAGGAAAGGATTCTTTTAGAATGTAGGATTCTAGGTGGGACTTGAAGGAAGCCAGAGAAACCAGTAGGTAGAGATGAGAACATTCTAGGCATGGGGGTAAGTCAGTAAAAATGCCTGGAGGTGAGAGAGATTGTCTCATGAGGGGAATAGCAAGGTCAGTGTTAATGGCCCACAATGTGTGTGTGTGTATGTGTGGGGGGGATGGGATGGAGGTGCAAATGGTAAGAAAGGGTATGGAGTATAATAAGATTGGAAAACTAGGGGAAGGCCACAGTATCCTGGGAAACTTTCTAAGACTATAAGCTGTAGAGTGGTTTCCTATCTGCATCAATAGGAGGCATTTCCTCCTTAGGAGTTCCCTATACCAGTAAAATTGCAGGTATGGACCAAAATTTAAAAAAAAATCCAATAGTTTTATTACCAACTAAAGGACTGCCCCTTCCCCCTTCCCCCTCCACTCACCTTCCAAGCCTACGAATTTGGGTCACGAAGAATCAAGTTTGTAAAGAATACTAAAATAAGCCAGAGAATACTTAGGACTTTCATTTTTTTAATGTCCTTTCCTTCATTAACAGCAACTAGAAGAGGTTGCCCAAGCGAGTTTCAGGCAAAGGGACTTTGTCCAATCTGGACCAAGTCCGTAAATATCTCTGCGTATCTCACTTCCTTTCCCTGTGAAACTGGGATAAGTTTACTTGCCAGCTGTCTCCCAGGTGGTGTTGTGAGGATTAATGAGATGATATTTTTAAGTGCTCAGAGATCCTCTGATGAAAGAGCCTATAAAAGTACAAAGTGTCATTATCATTATAATTAATGGCATTTTTGAGAGTTTTCAAAGTGTACATAGGGTTAGAAAAAGGCAGGGAAGAGCGCTGCCTGAGGAGTTTTCTGTCCTTTGGGGAAAACAAATGGGAAAAGGAATAGGGAAGAGCACCAGGGAGATATGATCCTCCTTCAACAGCAGGAAGCTCTGAATTGTGAAATTCAGGATAAGGAAGTCATAGAATCTCGCCCTGGAAATGATAGAATTTTAGAGTTGGTTAGGTGGATCTTAGAAACCTACTAATGTAATCTTTTAAAATCAGAAAATCCCTCTGCTTTGTACCTAATATTGCTTAAATACCTACAGTGGCAGGAAACTCACTACCTTCCTAGGTAGCTAGCCATTGTTAGACAGCTCTGACTTTTAGAAGGTTTTCCCTCTATTGGGAAGAAACATTCCTCTGTCATTTAGGATTTTAGAATTAGAAAGGATATAAACTCCTAAGTATAAACCCCTTATTTTATAGATGAGAAAACAGAGGTCCCAAGTGGTAAAGTGACAAAATTCCAGAGAAGGGATTAGGTCACATCCTCTGTGACCCATCTGGGACTCTTTTCCTTCTACCCATTCATCTTATGTCTTTTCTTTGGAACAATACCACATTCATCTTATTTTTCCCCATATGACAGCCATATATATTTATATATATATATATGTATATATATGTACATATATGTATGCATGCATATATGTGTATGTATATATACAAACATAATACATTTATTATGTATGTATATGTATATGTGTGTACACACACACACATATATATATTTATATATTTGTGTTAAATTGTTTCAGTTGTATCTGACTCTTTGTGACCCCATTTGGGGTTTTCTTGGCAAAGATAATGGATTGGTTTGCCATTTCCCTTTCCAGCTCATTTTACAGATGAGGAAAGTGAGGCAAACAGAGTTAAGTGACTTGCCCATGGTCACACAGCTAGTTAATGTCAGAGGCCAGATTTGAACTCAGGTATTTCTGACTCCAGGCTAAGTGCCTTATCTACTGTAACACCTACCTGCCTGCTATTTAGAAGAGATATAAATCTTTGAGGGCATTTTACATATGTGGAAATTGAGGTTTCGAGATCTCAGGTGACTTAGCATCACTCACATATTGTATGCAATTTAAAGAAAAACAGAAAAACACTGTCCACTAGCCAGATCTCTTTATGAGCCAACATAACAGAACACATATGATAAAACAGCAGCATAATCCTGAGATTTCTTGTTAATTATAAAAGAATGATGACGTTATAACCACTATCTTCTTAGTAAAAAGTATTGTGACATATGCTGTGACTTTAAGTTTGGCTTTGTAAGACAAGTTTACTTGAAGCTGTTCATTTCCATTCAGGTAATTGGACCCTAGATGCACACTGGAGCCTGAGTTATGGCATCATGGACCAAACAATCAAACCTGGGCCAAACAATCAAACCTGGGCCTTCCACTGGTTAGGACAGTGGATAGAGACAGCTTAGCACAAGGTATTGACCATGTAGAAATTTTCTTGAAAAACGTGAGAAAACAATAGAACATTATATTGAAATTTCCTACAAGAATCACTGATCACTCTATTATAAAATGCATTTTAAAATATGGAATAATATTTAAAGTGATACTGCACACATAAACATATTTCTCATGAGCCATTAGTTATTCTCTTTGTTTTTTGTTTGTTTTTTTTTTCAGGTTAAATGAGGTTTAACTCAACATCAATTTCCTAAGTTAGAGAAAGAATATGCCTAGAGTTCATCCATGTCCCTGGTACATTTCAGAACCATATTTTCAAAACACTTAATTCTCAAATGGATCTATGATCTCATTGATTTAGGAGTGCTCTTCTATGATACAACCCATTCATGCCTTCCCATTCACTATGATTTTTGTCTATATAATCTTCTATTAGTCCTCCACTGGGGGCCCACCCAACCTATTGGAGATGTTGCCTATAGAATTCCAGAATTTGAAAACTAAGACCTCAGTAGTGATCTAGTCCAACCTATACACAAAAGAACTTGAAGATCTTTTTGAAGAGGAACTATAGCACCTCTTGAGGTAGCCTCTTCTACTCCTGGACAGCTGTAATAATTAGGGAATTTTTGTTTTCTTCTGATATTGTGAGGTTACTAGTGAAGTACTCTGGCTGTCCAACTCTCATCCATTCTTGTCACATGGCCAGTCCATATTCACTTCCTATCACACATTTCCTGGATGACATCTTTTATTCCCATTTTTTAAAGTTCCTTGTTGGCTATGTGTTGCAGCCTACACTCACCATATAGCACTCCATTGTCCTCTGTGTGATATTCATTTTTAAGTTATTTGGAGATTATTGTATTTCATGATTTGCTGCAATACCAGTAGAATGTTGATGTTAAAATATGAATATTTATTTCCATGGGAAACAGGGTCATTAAAGGAATTTTCAAAGACAATCCAACCTACTGTCATCTTGTTTAACTCTGGGCTTCATTCACTGTTTGTCTGTACTATTCATCTCAGATGTATACTGATGTAAGCTGTTATAAGTTGACTATTCAAATTCATGTCATACTCAGAGAAATAAAGTTTTGATCCACTTGGTCTTTCCTGTGTGGATGGTCATATCAAACTATTTTGAATGGTTACAAATATCTTCTATGAAGCTCTACAACGAAGCTAGCAAAATGTCATTCATGAATCAGAGTATCTAGACAATTTTTACATCCACAGAGAATCAATTTCCAATTTATTCTATGCACTATATCTCCTCCACCACAGTGGTGAATATCTTTGGCACATATCTATCTCTTTGCTTAATGCCTTCCCTGATTATTATTATTATTTTTTTATCACGGGATATTTTGACATGATGATTTCTGTTGTATCTTTTAAGGAATCCTGAATATTTTTTACATATAGGCAGTAGATGCCTTATTGGAAAAGATCCTTTAGGATAGAGTTTTACTCTACTTAATCAAATAGGCTTTCATTAATCAACAAAAACAAAACAAAATAGGGGAAGCTAGGTGGTGCAGTGGATAGAGCACCAGCCCTGGATTCAGGAGGACCTGAGTTCAAATCCGGCCTCAGACACATAACACTTACTAGCTGTGTGACCCTGGGCAAGTCACTTAACCCCATTGCCTAGCTAAATAAAATAAAATAAAAACAAAATTGAATTTGTATTCTCTGTGTTATCAGTCAATGTTGAAATGGTAAAGATGTGGATCATTCTTGACTACTGTTTGTTAAAGCTTGCTTTTTTTTTCCTATTAATGACCTCAATTCATGTATTGCATGAAAGGCCATTTCTAGCTCCCCTATAAGTATACCCTTTTGATAATTCTGCTACCTTTTATAGTGAAATGCATTTATTACAGTAATCTTTGTAGATATTTTCCATTTTTCTCCTATTTGTTTTTCTGCTTCCATTTTTGTCTGTAAATGCCCTTGGAATAATTTTGCTTAGATATCTTGCTAAGCTTTATTTACACTGATTTTACCCTTTTCTTCTTTTTTTTCTGCTTTATGAGACAAAAACAGGACTATTCCTGTCCTTTTAAAACTCAATTCAAATAAAGTCAGTTTAGTATATAAATCTTTGTTTTATTTTTTCATTCCTTGTCATAAACCTTGTATGGGAAACAGTGGGCCAAAGGGACTGGGGACTTCAAGGATAATAGCTTAGGACCAATGTCTATTCTACTGGATTTGCTCTAGAGGCTGAGACCTGAATCTCCAGAACTCTGTGAAGCAGAAAACTCGAGGAAATGGTGATATCAGTGTAAACAAAGTTGTATAGTAATTGTATGCTTATATCTTTTCATATTTTTGCTAAGTGGACTCCTAGGTATTTTATACTTCTACAGTTATTTTGAATGGATTTTTTTTCTATCATTTTTTACAAGATTTTGCTAGCAATGTATAGATAGACTGATAATTTCTGTGGGTTTATTTTGTATCCTGATATTTTACTTAAGTTATTAATTACTCCTGTTAACTTATAGTAGGCTTGCTAGGATTTTTTAAGTAAACTTAAAAAACTTGAACTTTCGTACTTTCTGAAAATAGTAATAATTTTGTTTTTTTCTTCACCTACATTTGTTCCTTCATTTTTTTCCTGTTTTCTTCCTATAATTAGCATTTCTAAAATGATATAAAATAATAGTGGTAACAATGAACATCCTTGCTTTACTCCAATCTTATTTTAGTATAGTGAGTCCTTACTCCTGTATTTGTAGTCCTCAGGTTTATTAAATATACTTCTATTTTTGTTTGCTTCTGATTCTTGTGTATCCAATTTGTTTTCCTTAGCAATTTATCTATTATTTAGGTATGACCAAATATTGTTTATTATTAATATAAAGATCTTACATAGCTAAGCCCCCCTTCTTTCTCATTTTTTCCCTAATTTCTTTTGAGTTTCTTGACTTTTTATTCCTCAAGATGATTTTTGTAATTTTCCCCCTTAGTTTTATAGTGTTACTTTAGGAATTTGATTGCAATGGTATGGAATTATTTTTAATTATTTGTTTATTTTTTATTCTAAATTCTCTTCCTCACTTCACTTTTTCACTAACTCATTGAGAAGGCAAGAAATATGATATCAATTACACATTTGAAGTCATATAAAACTCATTTCTGAATTAGCCATGTTATGCGGTGAGGGAGGTGGAAAGAAATAAAAACAAAGTAAAAAAAATGCTTCAATCTGCCATCTGAGTCTAGCAGTTCTCTCTTTGGAGGTGAATAGCATTTTTCATCACGAGTCTTTTGGAGTTGTGGTGGATCACTGTACTGATCAGTTACAAATTCTTTCACAGTTGACTATCTTTACATATTGCTGTTACTATGTACATTGTTCTCCTTGTTCTGCTCACTTAACTTTGCATCAGTTCACATAAGTCTTTCCAAGTTTTTCTCTGAAACCATTTACTTCATCATTTCTTTTTAGTACAATAGTATTCCATCACATTCGTATGTTATAACTTGTTCAGTCATTCCTCCATTGATGTGCGTTCCCTTAGTTTCCAATTCTTTGCTACCACAAGAAGAGTTACTGTAAATATTTTTGTACATGTGAATTCTTTTCCTTTAATGTCTTTGGGATATAAACCAAGTAGTGGTATTGTTAGGTCAAAGGGTATGTACAATTTTATAGTCCTTTGAACATAGTTCCAAATTTATAGTATGGGGTTTATAAATTATTTTAGTTAGTATTGTTATTCTTATTATGCTGGCATTATCCAATAATTAACATTTAATATCTTTCTAATAATTTTTCTGTTTTTATTTCTGTGAAAAGTGTGTTGTAGCTATATTCATAAAATTCTTGTATGTGTCTCGGCAGCTTGACTCTAAGACATTTATAAAATCTGTATATATTTTAAATGGGATTTCTTTCTTTTTTTAAAAATCTGGTCTTTTGTGGTTTCCTTGGTAATAAAGAGAAAGGAAAATAATTTTTGTGGGTTTATATCTTCTTACTTTCCAGAAATTCTTAGCTGTTTGAATTAATTTTAGCTGAATTCTAAGGTTCTCTAAGTAAACCATCATATGATTTGCACATAAAAATGATAATTATTTTGTTTCTTCTATGTTTGTGCTTATCCTTTAATTTCTTTATATTCTCATTTTGTATTAGCCAGGCTTTCTAGAATTCGATCAAATAATAGTAGTGACAATGGATAACTGTATTTTACCCCTGATTGCCTTAGAAGAGTCTCTAGCATTTTTCTATTACAGATAATTTTAAAACTTGCTTTTAAATAGACTTTTTAGTATATTAAAGATAAAATTAATATTATTAATGTATAAGTTAAATGACCTGATCCTACTCCTCCTTCACTCCTTTTTATCTATTGGTTCTTACATTTTTTTAAACTTTTCTTTTAATTCAACTTTTATGGTATACACTATGAAGCTGAAGTTTATTTTCCTTATAACTATTCCCTTCTTAACTTTACTTTTCCTTTTAAGTCCCATTCTCCTTTCTTTGTCCCCATCATTCTTTTCAATTTTATGTTTTTTTTACACTGATCTCTCTCTCTCTCTCTCTCTCTCTCTCTCTCTCTTTCTCTGTGTATGCATATGTGTGTGTGTGCACACACACTTTGCTTATTTTGGATGAGTGAAGTTTGTGAACTGCTCCCCTACCTCCTCAATGTTTGTAAACTATTTTTTGAAAACCTCATTTTTGAGAAAAAGTAAATTCCTCCTTTTTTGCTCATTTTCTCTAATATATTTCTTTTTTTGCTGCCTTATTTCCTCTCTTAAAACAAAAAAGAACAAAACAGACCCCAGTTTCAAGGGATTCTATGGCTTGGGTTATATTTTCTCATTCTATTTTAAGCTATTTGTTCTCCCAATATTTTTTCCTCCAGACTTTTGAGTCCATTAAATATTTTTTCCTTTCTCTTGCCTTAGTACTGAATGGAGCGACTGGGACCAGGCCCTGTCCTTTGCAACAATTCCTGACTTCTTTAAAATTGTATTTTATGTTACATTTTTTCTGAACATAACAAATACCAAATAAAGTGAACATTTCAGTATGTGTTACAGAACAGAAAGATGGGATTATGTATGAAACTGTGAACCTCTATAATGTAAATCTTGCTTTTCTTTTTAAACATGTAATAAATTTGAAATGTATCTTTCAAAATTATTTGGCTTATTTGTGATTCTTTCTTGCCTCATTTCAGTTCTTTCTTTTCTTTTTGAACACCATCCCTATTCTCCCTCCCACCCTATTCACACCAACAGAAAAGTAAAACCCTTTAACATATGGATAAGCAAAATAAATTCTCACTTTCCTCATATAAAAAGGCATGTTTCATTCAGCATCTTGAGTTAATCACCTCTCTATCAAATTGGATAGTATGCTTTGGCATTGGTATTCAAATTTCTTAAGACTTTCCAAGTTATTTTTTTTCCTTTTACATTATTGTTGCTATTGTATGAGTTGATATCTTGGTTCTCTTTACTTGTTTCTGAATCAGTTCACAAATTTCTTTCCAAATTTCTCTAAAATTTCTCTTTTCATCATTTCTTATCTTATGAAATATTCCACTACATTCATATACGACCTGCTCAGTTATTTCCCAACTGATGAGCATCACCTTAGTTTCCTGTTCTTTGCTACCACAAAAAGAGCTGCTATAAATATTTTTGTACATATGATTCTCATTCTTCATGTCTTTGTTGTATAGACCTAATAGTGGTGTCACTGTGTCAAAAGTTTAGTTTAGTGAAGTTTTGTGACTTTTTGGTTATAGTTTGAAATTGCTTTCACAGTGGTCGAAACAATGCACAGCTCCACCAATATCGCATTAGTGTACCTGTTTTCCTATAGCCTCTCCAATATTTGGCACTTTACTTTTCTTCTCATTTTTGAAAATTACACAGATAGAAATTAAAAACTCAGAATTCCTTAAATTTGTATTTCTCTAATACTTAGTGATTGGGATAATATCTCTCTATCTAGATATTGATATAGATACACACATACATATACATATCTATATCTGTTGTTAATTTGGACTTCTTTCTTTGAGGACTGTCTATGCATATTCTTTAACCATTTGTCAATTGGGTAATAGTTCTTATTCTTATGAATTTCAGTTAGTTCCTTATATATCTTGGGATAAAACATTTATCAGAGAAACATTTGCAAAGGTTTTCCCAGTCAATTTTCTCCTTTTAAAAATTTAACTGCATTTTGTTTTTTTGGGTAAACATTTTTGATTTTATGTAATCCAAATTGTTATGCTAATGAGTAAGGGGGCATGAGAACTCAAGGGTACTGAATCCCAGCCTCAGTGCTTTCTTCACATTGAGCATTAAATTTCAATGAAAATGGGGGAGGGGGAAGTGCCTGACTTATAAGCCTGGAAACCCCAATTTACAATTTTCTACCTAGAGGAAAACTCTTTCCCACAGCATCTTACCTCATAACTCAGAACCCTGCATCATTTAGAGCTGAGAGTGACCTTAGATAACATCTCCTCTAAATCCCTCATTTTATGGAGGAGTAAGTTGGGGCCAAGACACATGGAGTGATTTACCTCAGGTCAGAGAAGAAGTCAGTAGCAGAGATAGGACTAACACCTAGGTCCAGTTCAGTGCTCTGTGGAGCTTAACTCAACATAGCCCAGCTACCTAGCACAGATCCAAAAGTAGACTGTAGCTATTTTTGTTTACAAACCTTGCTATTAGTTTATATATGAAATAACAAAATATGAATGTTTATGGCAGGCATATTTACTCCTACTCTTGTGGATCAGATGCAAACTGTGGGAGTTTGGCCCGCCTTGTGCTGCCAGCATTTTCTACCAGTGCTTTGGAAATACATCAATTTCCCAAACATAAATGTAACTGAAAATGTACTGTATGTTTTCGTCGACCAGCTGTCATCTAGTATACATCACTTTCTGTTACACTGGAGATCTTGTTTCTCCCCTTAACATGCTTTGCTGCTGAAGCCTCACACAGCTTATTTGGAGAATAGGCTTGATTCTCCAAATGTCTTTCACTTCTCATTTTTTTCTCCCCCTCTTCTATCTCTTATCGGTTTCCCTCCCTTTAAGGAGGCACTAGAATTGAAGGCAGAAGACCTGGATTCAAGTCTTGGCTTGACAACTTACTATGGACAAATCACATCAGATCTTTGAGGTCCATTTTACTTATCTTTAGAATGGGATTAATTCTTGAACTGCCTACCTTGCATGGCAATTAGAGGGTGAAATGAGACATGAATACTTCAATGATTCAAGGATCTCTAATTTTGTCATCACTTCTTCCACTAGTGCACATAGCAGTCTCTCTGTGATGTAGTTTTTGAGAGTGGCTGTAGAGCTTACTATCCTCTGCCCAGCTTAGTGATGAGCTCTTAGATTGGCTGATCCTCCTTGGGCAATAGTTAATGATTTCCCTCCATATTAGTACTTGAATCCTTCTCAGCTAGAGGGAAGCTACCAAAGTTTGTGCTTTGTTCTCATAGTCTTTGAGAATGTAAAGTCACCTCTTTGTCACAATGAGGTACTGGAATAGGATTCTAATGATGTAAAATACTATACACATGTGTGATAATTGCTTATTTGATCCAATCCAGATGGCTCAAGTTTGGTAGCTTAGGTCACTGAAGTCTTCATTTCTTTTTTTCTTTTTTCTTTTTGGTGTGTGTGAGGGAGCAGTCCGTGATCATGGCCTTCTTCCCCACTCCCACCCCCTAAAGCACACATATGTAGTTTGTACTTTACTATCTGCCATTTATTTATGACTTTTGTTTTGCTGAGTTTTCCAATGATATTGCAAACTCCTCAAGGAAAAAGGCTGTATCTTATTCATTTCAAGAAAAATTTGCAATGATCTCACCATTTAAATTATGTAAATCCAATCTAATACATCCAATCCAATTAACATTTATTAAGCACCTACTATATGTGGGGCACTGTGCTAAGCAGTGGAGATACAATTAATAAAGATAGTCCATATTTTCAAAGAGTGAATGGGGGGAGACAATACATAAAAGGAGGAAAGAAAGCAGGTAGGGGTGGGACAAGAGTGCGTACCTGGCTCAGGGACATCTTGTTCCATGGTGTGGAAAAACATAGGCAGGACAGCAAATACTGAATGAAGTGAGCCCAAAAGTCTAGCCCTCCACAAAAGAAGAAATGTCATGAAAAAAATAGGGAATATAGCACTTGAAATGCTTAATTCATAGAGTTGTTGTAAGGAAAATGTTTGGTAAAACTCATGGATATATAGAAGGATATATAGAAGAAAGAAACAAGAAACAAAGAAAAAATTCATTAAACACTTACTATGTGCCAAGCACTGTCTTAAGTTCTGAAGACACAATTACAAAAACAAAAGCAGTCCCTACCCTCAAGGAGCTTACATTCTAATTGAGGGACATAATACATATGAGGAGGGAAGGTAGGAACTTTGATCCAGAATGTAACAGAGATGGTGAGTAAGGCTGTAGTTGGACTAGATTGATGCAATTCTTCGAAAAATAATGGCAGAGATGATTTGATTATGGTTCCAGAATTGGAGGAGATGGAGGGAAGTCTCTGGTGGCAAGATTACTGGCTATTGAGAAGAGCACCAGGCAGTGGGCAGTGATGTAGAGCATGGCTGGAATCTACCTGAAAAAGTGGGTTAGGTGAGGCAGTTGCTTAAAAGGCAGGACAGCAGGGTCCCAGGGTGTGAGTTCTACTGAAAAGAGGATGAAAACTTCAGTTCATGATTTCTGGCCAGTCACTGTTGGGAAGATGAATTTTATTACTATTATTAGCATTATTAATTGTAACAACAATGATGTTGGTGGCAACAGTAATAATAAACAAAAAATTAGATGGCTCCTTGAAAACAAGGGAACATGACTTGGGTTAGTCAGTTAGTCAGTCAATAAGCATTTATTAAATGTCTACTATGTGCCAGGCACCGTGTTAAACATTGGGCACACAAAGAAAAACAAGAGACAATCATTGTCTTTGAGGAGCTCATAATCTATTGGGAGGGGAGATGTCATGCAAATACTATGTGCCAACAATCTATATCTAGGATAAATGGGAAGTAATTGACAGAATTAAGCACTACAAATAAGAGGGATATTAGAAAGGCTTCCTGTAGAGGGTGGAATTTTAGCTGGGACCTGAAGGAAGCCAAGGAGCCAAAAGGCAGAGATGATGACGGAGACCATTAAAGGTATGAGAGACAGTCAATGAAAATGCCCAGAGTGTGGTTTTATAGATTCCTGTCAGAAGAATGTAATTCTTTTAAAATCTCCATCCTTTCCCAAATTCACTTCAGAAGTAGGGATAAACATTCAGATTCCAAGCATATAAGAGTAACAAAGCAATGGAAGTCTCTTAGACACATCATGGAAGACTCTGGTTTAGCTAGAGAAAATTTTAATTACCTAAAAATGGCAACTATGTGGTATAGTGGATAGAGTTCTGGGCCTGGAGTCAGGAAGAACTGAGTTAAAATATGGCCTCAGACAACTTATTAACTGTAGGACCCCTGGCAAGTCACTTAACCCTATTTGTCTCATATTCTTCATTCATAAAATAAGCTGGAAAAGGAAACCATTACAGCAACTTTGATAAGAAAAACCCAAAAATGGGGCCACAAGGAGTTGGATCCAACTGAAACGACTGAACAACAACAAAATGAGCTTGAGTATTTATAAAGCTCAATTGGATCACAATAGTAGAACTCTGTCTTGCCTTTTCTTTGACATTCATCTAGGCTGATTCTGAGTTTGTCAAAAAATTGCTAAGTGCTTGCTTCATGACTATAACTGAGTTTTATGCACGGGAGCTAGAAAGCATCACAGAAAAGAGAAATATAATTGTTCTTGAGAGGCTGTGATGAGGAATGTAAAGAGTTCTAGAGTTGGCATTTGTAGAAGACTAAGTTATGTTCATATCCTGCCTCTGACATTTACTAGTGACTGTGGACAAGACCCTTAACCTCTCTGAGCCTCAGTTTACTCCTTTTCAATATGGAAATGACAACACTTTGTAGTACCTACCTCACAGAATTGTAAAGCTCAAATGAAGAGAAAAATGCAGATAAATCACTTTATAAACTTAAAATATTTATGTGTCAAATATTATTATTCTCTGGTCTTCAGTTTCTTCTGCCATGAAATGAAAGGATTTGACTAGACAATTTCTAAGATCCCTTCTAACTCTGATATATAGCTCCCCTGATTCAAATATCATCCCTGCTTTCAAGAAGCTTATGCTCTAATGAGGAAAATAGAAGGTATGTAAATTTACAGATATATGTGCTTAACTACAGATAAGTTCTCCCTGAGGCTTGTGTTAATTTTCACAGTGCATGTATAATACTAATGGAGCTAGTGGTTTATATGTAAGTAATGGTTAATAATTGGGTAATATGTATCATTAGTTTGCTTTGCTGGATAACATAAAATGAAAGCAGAATGTAATGGAATTCATCACTTCTCCAGCTTATTGAATAGTTCAATTTAAAGGTCAGTCTTGAAAGACAAAAATCAGAAAATTGAAGGGTCATTTACAACTGAATTTGTGTTCTTTAACAATTTGGTTGAACATCTTATCATCATACTATTTAGAATGGAGAGGACCTCAACATGCATCTAGCCAACCCCATTCATTTTACAGAGGAGGAAATTTGGGCCCATAGGGATTAAGTGACTTTCCTATTCTAGTTCCTTCATCTCTATTCTTTCTTCCCTAACCCTGGAAAAATCTCTAATCAATACCTGCAACTAAGGCGCTGGACCTGGGAGACAGGAAGATCTGAGTTAAAATGCAACATCAGACACTAGTTGTGAGATCTTTGGCAAGTCATTTAACCTCTGCCTCAAATTTTTTAAATTGTAAATTGGTGATAATAACAGTACCTGTCTCCCAGGATCATTGCAAAAATCAAATGAAATTTGTGTCAAGTGCTTAGCACAGTGTTTGGAACATAGTAAGCATTTTAATAAATGCTTTTGTCCTCTCCCTCATGCCTGGACAATTGACATAGTTTTCTTAGGGGCAAGCATAAGGTTTGTACAGGTTAGTTCAGGTTCTGTATTCGGATGAAAGAAGGCACTTATAAGTCACTGAAAAATTAACAAAAGGTTTCCCTAGCCCTATCCATAGCAAGGATGTGCAACAATGATACTGTAGTGCTTTGCTTTTATAGATATGCCCCTTTGGACTCCATATAGAAACATACTTTTTCAGTGTGGCAGTATACAATGACTCTCTTGGTCTTCAGACATTCATTAAGTCAGAAAAACTGAGACCTCAACGTGGTGAAACTTTTTATGCCCCAAAGTGACCAAGAAGTCACTTCAGTACAACCAGAAACCCTAAGGAAACTACATCATAGGAAAAAATATATATATATATATATATATATATATATATATATATATATATATATATATATATATATATATTGAGCCTTGTCCCATCCAGGATCCAGTCAAATCCTGACTTTGTTACCTTTTTCTTACCCAGAGGACAGAAAGAGGAGAAGCTTGTTCTTAACCATAGCTTCTAATCAGCTTTTCCTACCTCTTTCTAATACATCCTTCCTGTATTCTTAGAAACCTTATGTTGCTCCCTACTGCCTATCAAGTGAAATCTGAACTCCTTTGTCCAGCATTCAGTCTTCAAAAATGTAATTCAACCTTACTTTTCTGACATTTTAATATACTATTGACTCTAACAACTCATTTTCCCCTAACTCTGACACTTAACTCTGTCCTTATGGGAAAGTCATTCAAATATTTTGACCTTCAGTTTTCTCATCTGTATTATGGGTGTAATAAGAATTACACAAGCTACTTCCCAGGATTTTAGTGAGGAAAATCTTAATGTGTACATAGAGGCGAAGGCAGTTAAGTGGCACAGGGACAACTAGGTGGTCAGAGCACTGGACCTGAAGTTGGGAAGACCTGAGTTCAAATCTGGCCTCAGATACTTATTAGCTGTGTGATCCTGGACAAATCACTTAATCTCTGTTCGCCTTAATCCACTGGAGGAAGAAATGGCAAACCACTCTAGCATCTTTGCCATGAAAACTCCATAGAAATATGGTCCATGGGGTCATGAAGAGTCAGACACAGTTGAACAGCTAAACAATAACAGGTGGCACAGTGACTATAGTACAGGGTCTGGAGTCAGGAAGACCTAAATTTAAATTAGGCCTCAGACACTTACTAGCTGTGCAAACTTTGGGCAAGTCATTTAACCTCTCTTTATCTCAATTTCTTCAAATGTAAAATGAGGATAATAATGGTACTGACCTCTCAGGGTTGTCATGAGGATTAAATGAGATAATATTTGTAAAGCACTTAGTATAGTGCCTAGTACAAAGTAGGTGCTAAATAAATGCTCATTCCCTTCCCCTCACTAATCATATGACTGGGCACTCTGAAACATTAGGGTGCAGGGCAGCATCTGCCTGGAAATAATTCATGCACTCAAACCTTCTTCCAGTTAAGTGACAAGGTTTATTGTAACCCAATAGGAGTGGGCAGGGTTCCTAGTAAACCTGCAACTTAATGGGGGTGAGACTGATGCTTATATACAAAAAGTGGAAGGATCTGCATGGGATTAAGGAATGGTAAGTGATCTGCGGTGAGACAAGAGTTATAGTGAAAGGAACATCAAATAAGCTGGTTAGGTGATCTAGGTGTGTTGGAGTGGGACTTTGGTGGAGGCTAGTGATCTGTGCCACTGAAATGTATGGGAAATTTCAGGGACTAGGTTGCTTTCAAAGATGTGGTCTTTTCTTCTAGGGATCCAGGTCCCACCATCACATCACCACCTCCCATATAAATGCAATATGTTACGTGTCAGTGTGATTATTGTCATTTTTTTTTTTTTGCTCCTGACAATTGGTTATATTATTTAGGGAACTCCTAAAGAGGAAACTCCTTCTACCAATGGAGATCTGCAACTGATTTGGACTTATTACCTATTTCTGATTTATCTTGTTATATAGTTTATTGGTACATAGTTGCTTGTGTGTTATCTCTCATAAGAGATTGTGGACTTCCCAAGGTCAAGGACTGTCTTTTGCCTTTCTTTATATCCTTAGCACTTAGCACAGTGCCTAGAACTTAGTAGGTGCTTAATAATTGTTACTGAATGATTGTAATTTATAGTCTAAGAAAGTTGTCTGGGGCACCCAGAGGTTAAGTAACTTGCTCGAGGTTCCATGGCTTATGTGTCAAAAAAGGGACTTGAAGTCAGATTTTCCTGATTATTAAACCAGCTTTTATTCACTAACCATGCTGCTTCTCATTATTATTGTTATTATTAACAGTATCAGTATTCCTTATACATACCAGGCACTTTTCTCTATCTTAGCCTTCTCACTGGGCAACTGTTATTATCCTGTCGTGCCATCGGGCACTTCTTAGGATAGAGTATCTCCCATTAGATGAGTTGATTCTTTTTCCTCCTGGACTAACTTTTTAATGGAAATTGCCATGTTTTTCCGTATTCAACCACTTGCTATTCTGAAAGTAGAGGACTGTGTTCTCTTTAGTTGGTGGACTACAAAATCTTTTTCAGTTGGGATGAAGACCTCTGGTTTAAGATTGTTCAGAACTTTCCCCCTTTGATTCCTTCAGCATCTTAGCTCCATGGAGAAGATGGGAGAAGACTTGCTTCTCCATTTCAATAAATTCTTCTTACTGAAAAACCCCTTCTTTTTGTAAACTACCTCATATTCCCTTTGGGTGATCAGTATTTTGTCACTTCCCATACTCCTTGGGGAATCTTATATAGATGAATGATTAGGAACAGCTAGAATATAGTCTAAGTCCTGGAGTCAGGTTCATTGTCTTCATATATAATTAGGGTATTCAAGCCTTCCACTCTTCTAGTGTGGGCAAAGTCCTATTTTGTATCTGAAGGATCTCTCTTTTACCTTTCAAAGTCTCTGCCTTTTAGCCTCTGCAGACTTTTGGAATTTGTTGAAGTCTTACTTTGGGCACTTTGCTTAAATTGAGTTGGAAGAGAAATCCAAGGCCATCTAGCCCAACCTATACTTAAACAAGAAACTCTAAATAATAACCTCAAACAGTAGTCATCCAGTATTTGTCTAAAGACTTCCTACAAAAAACTTTTACTTTCAAAGGCATCTCATTCCACTTTTGGATAGCTTTGGTTTATAGAAAGCTTATATCCCTTCTAAACCACATTTTTTTGGAACTTCCATATTTTTTTTTTGCTAGTTCTGATTTATGGGGTCAAGATAGAAAACACTAATACTTTTTCCCATTGACTGTTCTTTGAATCCTTAAAGATAGTTAACATGACTCATGGCTTCTCTTGTCTAAAGCAAACAACCCCAAATCCTTCAGTTGATCACTGAATGTCACTGAGTGACTGAATAGTCTCATTATTTTTGTTCACCTTTCTCTGGACTCTCTCCAGGTTGTCAGTCTTTTTCAAATGTAGTGCCCAGAACTGAACACAATTATCTAGATGTGATCTACCCAGGGTAAAGTAAAACAGAATTAGCACCTTTCTTGTTCTGGACATTATGCCTCTCTAAATACTATCTCAGACCCCATTAAGTTTTATAGCTACCTTGTTAGACCATTCATCTTGAACTTGTAATCTATCAAAATACCCAAATATTTGCTCACACACAATTGTTTAGCCATTAATTCTTCCTCCATGCTGGAGGAGCTGTGCATTCATACAGCATTTTTTTAACCTAAGTAAAGGATTTTACATTTATCCATATTGAATTCTATCTTGTTAGATTCACCCCATCAATATAGCCTGTCAAGGACTTTTTAGCTGCTGACTATGTCATAGAATGTGTTATTCATTGCAGATTCACATCATTTAGAAAGTTGATAAATATTCCATACTGGTTTTTCATGATATGCCTTAATTCATGTAACTAATAAAAATATTGAATTGAATAGAATCTATTAAACTGTGAACTCCTTGAAATTAGGGGCTTTTTTTTAAATCTACAGAACTTAGCATGGTACCCTGCCCACAGAAGGTGCTTATTAAATGGTTGTTGACTTGACTTGAACCAATGATAGATTCTTGGCACACTCATATATAGACTTTCTAATCAACATGAAATATATCCATTAATCAATAATCTTTTTGATTACATTATTAAATTAATTTCCAAAAGACCTAACTGTATTACCTTCTAGCTGGTATCTTGCTCTATCTTTTCAATGAAGATGACATGAAGGACATCAAATGTTATACTGAAGCCAAGTATACTATGTTTGTGACTGCATCTTAATCTATCTGTCTAGTTACCTTGTTGAAAAAGAAAATTATGTTAGTCTGAAATGATATGTTCTTGATAACTCTTGTAAGCACTACTCCTTCTAAATGATTACAAATCATCCCTCTGAGATAATAGAAGCTAATATTTAGTTAAGAATGAAAGTCAAGTTCATAGAAAAAAAATTGAAGAGTTTTTCTTCTTTGGTTTTTGGGAAAATCAGCATAGGCAAATTCACAAGTTCTGCTAAGATAGAAGAGAAGTGAGACATTTTCAAAGAGCCAAGCTTTTCCCATCATCCCCTCAACTCTGAATGAATAGGTTGAAATGTTCCCAGAAAATTATGCATATATGTGCATGCATAGTATATGTATATGTATATGTGCTTACATATACCTTAATATGTGTGTGTACACATGTGCATGTATATATGTATATTTATATATAAGTGCATATATATACATTTACACACATACACATACCACACACATACACATACATGCATACATACACACATATAGATGTATGCATATATAATTATATATACACACACACATGTATATAAAAGAACAATGTAGAGAAACTTAAAAGAGATTAGTCTTAAGATAAACAAAAGAAAAAAACAAGGAAGTGAACAAGTAACATAAAACAAATGAAGAAATTTTCAAAAAATCTCAAACCTGGTGAATAAAAAGGATAGTTTAAGATATTCCTAAGAAAAGTCATAAAATAAAAAAATTAGCTTAAAAAAACTCAAGAAATGAAACTAAACCTTAAAAAATGCTCCAAATTAGAAAAATAAATACTTGAAAATATGAAGGAAGATCTGGTATTTTAAAAGAAAGATGTAGTGTTTATAATGAGACATTGATCATCAATAAAAAACTGAACAAATTGAATTTATAGCAAAAGTCCACAACATGGAGAAAGTTATGAAAATTTGAATAAAGAAATGAAATTAATGTGAGCTAATTTTTGAGAATAGAAGGCAAAGCTATATAGAGGCAGTAGAGGATGTTATAGAATGAAATCAGTCAACTAGAAAAGGTTTACATACAGATTTAGAAGAGTGAATTCAGAGATGTAATCTAGGAGATATTAATAATAGGAAATTTCAACACCCCAATTTTAAAACATTTTGATTAAAATGAAAGAAGTATGAAGAATAAAGAAGTCATCAAATAAAGTTCTACAAAAATTAATTATATATGCATATTTGTGTACGTCTGTAGATAGATTACTAAGCAGATTTTTGAGGGAATTTAATTTTAGTTTTTATTCAAATTTTCATGATACACTTATGAAATTGATCACAGTATAAGCATAAAGAACCTATAGATAAATTAACTGCAAAAGGAAGTCATTTTTTATATGCTATTAATAGACCATGATGCAATGAATTGGTAATCAATAAAGGAAATAAGATCAAGTGATTCAGACTTGAGTGGTGGGAAAAAAGTGATATATTTAAGAATTATTGGATCAAATATTGAATTATACAAAAATACCTTCTTAAGAGATGGCATAATACAATTAGAATGATCAATAGATTTTCAATCAGAGGACTTGGGTTCAAATCTCACTTCTAGATGTATCCTTGTATAAGTTAAATGTATCCTTGGGTAAGTTAAATCACCTCTCTAGGCTTCAGTTTCCTCATCTGTAAAGTGTAGAGTTTGGACAAGATAGTTCTTTTTTTTTTTTTTTTTTTTTTTTTTTTGGTTAGGCAATGGGATTAAGTGACTTGCCCAGGGTCACACAGCTAGTAAGTGTTTGTGTGTAAGACTGGATTTGAACTCAGGTCCTCCTGAATCCAGGGCCAGTGCTCTATCCACTGTGCCACCTAGCTGCTCCAAGATATTTTCTTATATCTTTTTCTGCTCTTCTATCATCTCTGGGGGCCTCCTTTTCCCTATTTGTGTAATGGTATGTTTAGACTTGATAAAATGTAAGATTGTTTTCCATTTCTAAATCTCTTATCCTATTTTCCCATTTCCTGGTCATCCACATCAACCTCTTTATAAAACTTTTACTTTTTGTCCTCTGTGGAAGCTTTTGAGCAATTAGAAATTCATTCTTGAGACCTTTCCAGTCTTTTGAAGGGCATATTTCATGCTATAATCTTGTGAGGTGTTGAGTGAAAGCACTAGTATACCCATATCACAGATGAAGCTCAGAGGGTAAAAGTGACTTGTTTGAAGTTTCCACAGTCATTAAGTGTCAGAGGCAGGACTAAAGCCAAGGCCTTCTCAATACAAATCCAGGAAAAGCCAACTCAGAAGCATGATAGATGAGAAGAGTCACAGGGAGATCTGAGAGATAATAGTATACCAACAGAGCAGCGCTAGCCCACTTGGACTGGGACACTCTCTCTCATTGTGAAACTCTAGCTTTTGCCTGGGAAAGGGATTGGATTCAGGACTATGATAGCCTGCTCTCTAAAGGGATTTTTCAGGCTCTCTTTCTTGTGTCTCTGGCTCTTTATCTCCTTACCCAATAATCTGGTGAAAAATTACTTAAGAAAGTTTAAGTTTTGCTTAAGTCAGGGTTATCAGAAATGGAATGATATTCAATATGCATCAAGTATAAAATGGCTCTTTATTCTTCCATACAAAAAAATTATTTAAGTATAAAAGAACCATATGTGCACATTAACAAATCTTAAAACATGAAACAGTGACATCATGATTCCTATTATGTTCTCCCAGGAGGTCAATACTTACTTAAATCACCAAGGTATGAAATATTTTGAATGTAACCTGGTGCTCAAGTATATTTGCATAGGGTAATTTTCATTGGTGGAGAATGATTACTGGATGCTCCATGCCTGTGTGAGGGGCAGAACTGGGTGGCAGCCTATAAGGGTAGATGTCCTTGTTCTTTCACTTTCTAGCTTCAAGAGAGAACAGTCAGTTTTAGACCTTTTTAAGGAAATGTCCATGGAAGGTGAGAAGGACTCTGGGAAGAAACCTTTCAAATGTAAAAAAGCCTGCTATTTTGTATTTACCTCAGATTTTCAATGGTGCAAATAACTCCCTCAAGGTTCATATCTTCTGTCAAACCAGGTTATGACTTGGGCTCATGTTTCTGCTTTCTCTTCTCTGAGAAAAAGAAAACACTTGCCAACTCTCAGGGACCCAAGATCTCCCAATACCTTGAACTCATGAGGTTGCCTCCATGGCTGGAAATATCTAGCTTGAGATTACTGTTTGGTCATCTATGCTGAGAGAGAGCAACAGAAGCAGAAGAAGGACTCAGAATTAGGGTCCCCTTGGAAGTATACTTGCATACTACCATGTGTTAGTAACCACCATCACTATTATATATTGGGATGGGGAAAAGGTACTCACCACTCTCTCCCTTCCTCACAGTAAATCCCAGAAAGAAAACCTCTGGAGTCCCCATTATCAACAGATGGAAATAGAGAAATAGATTCAAGTGACTTTTAACATTTCTGATAAATGGGCTACTTTTCCTGACTCAGTGACCAATCATCTTTGATGCAATCATTTTTCCGGCTGCCATCAGAGGGGAGTGATGAATTGCTATGTCATCTCGAAGTCCTTCCATGTTGAGCTCATGTGTTCTGGAAAGTGGTTAGAGAAGCTTATCTCAACTCCACCCGTGCTCTTTTGGAGACTATTTTAGTTAGAGCAGATTGTCTTAATTTTCCCTATTACCATTTTAAATGATAATACTATCTCACAATTTTGTATGATTTTAAGATACACAAAATGCTTTACTCACAGAACCACAGTGAAATAGGTCATAGATGAAAATGGAAAAATGGAATCTAAGAATGTAACAGACATTCAGGTCTTGGGGTTAAGCAGGAATGGTGGTTATCAAGATAAAGTATCCGGCTGGTGGGTCTTCAAAAGATGAGCTACATTCTGCCTGATGTTTATGGACCCATATGATTTCTATGTGCATACTAACCCTGCCTCAAGTTAACTGGTCCAGATCTTATAGAATTCCACAGATGTGCAAGATGGTGTGATTCTGTGCAGGACTTATTCACTAGCATTTTTTTTTTTGCAAAATCTCTAAATTATTTTTAAAAAATGAATGTAATTCTTACCAAAAATAAAATTGTTGTTTTACCACAGGTATGCCTCAAATAATTCACTTAAATGCTGTAATGTCAATTTGGGACTTAATCTAGGCATTAAACTTGTGGCTATGCCCACAGAGTAAAGCAGAACATGCAACGAACTAGGAGTCAGAAGACAGATTTGAGTCTGGTTGACTAGCTGAGACTAGCTGAATGTATGATCAAGCTACTTTACCCCTCTGATGCTCAGCTGCCTGACCTTTAAAATGAAGACAATTCCTTCTCTTTCTATTTCACAAGGCTGTTGTGATAATCAATGGAGTTAGTGTTTATGTAAAGTACTACAGTGAAGCACTTCACAAATGTGAAAGTTGTTTCTTTTTCTTTTTTTTTTTTTCGGATCATCTCCAACATGAATCTTCCTGAGATACACAGTAGTTTCTTTCCCTAGGCACAGTAAGGATTTTTGAGCCAATTAACATCTACAATCTGGCTCCAGCCTACCTTTTTGGCATTACCTCACATTACTCCTCTTCTCATGGCCTGTGTTCCAACTAAAAGCAATTTCTGTGCCATTCCCCAAGCACATCTTGTTCTTTCCCACCTTCATGCCATTGTTCCCTTACCCTTCTCCATCACCTCCATCAGTTCATGTTCTACTCTTTCTTCAAAGGCTCAGATCAAAAGTTACCTCCTCTATCTAGACTTCCTCTGACACCTCAGAGAGAAGTGACTTCTCATTCTGATCTCCTCTAGCTCTTTGTACCTTATGTAATAGGATTTAGATCTAGAACGGACTTTAGAGATCATCTATACAACTTAACAAACACATTTCAATTTAAACGGCAACTGATTTTGTATTTTCTATTTGCGTGGCACGAATTCCTTCACTTTGTAGTTGAAGAAATTTAAGCCCAGACAGGTTAAATTTTACATATAAGGAAATTGAGGTTTTTGTTTGGTCATATCTGATTCTTCATGACCCTATTGGGGGTTTTCTGGGCAAAGATATAGAAGTGGTTTGTCATTTTCTTCTCTAGCTCATTTTACAGATGAAGAAACAGGTCAACAGGTTTAAGTGATTTGCCTAGGGTCAAACATCTAGTAAGTATCTGAAGCTGGATTTGAACTCAGGTCCTCTTGACTCTAGGACCATCATTCTATCCACTGTGCCACCTAACTCCCAAGGATTGGGAGGTTAAATAACTTCCTCCAAGGAAGTCTTCTAAGTGGTAGAATCAGAATTTTGTTGTAAATAGCAGAGTCAGGATTTGAAGCTTACTGTCCTTTGGCTTCCAATCTACTGTTTTTTTTTCTTCCACACGATGCTTCTTTTCATACTAATTTGTACTACAGATAAGTATGAATTTCTTATTTTCCCTTCTATATGATATGGTTCTTGAGGGTAGGGACCGAGTCATGTTAATCCTTCTGTGCTCAGCACCAAGCCTAGTGAGTGTGGTTATGCAGTTGGTGTTAATGAAAAAAATCATTCTAATGTCTGAAATCAAGGTTTGAAGAGATAATTTTTTGTTGTTGTTGTTGAAAACTTGGTTGTTCTACCTTTCTATGTGATTAAGTACCAATGATGTAAAGTATATAGCAAGGGGGAGAGGGGCCTGGATTGAGATTCAATTAATCCAGCTTTAGACCCACATGTTGACACCAGCTCTGTGATTATGAACTAGCTGCTTCTCTCCAAGTCTTAAGACCCCTGGAGCTATTAGGAGATGATCAATGCTTTTCAAGTCTTAAATGTGTTGTTATTATTATTATTGTTATTATTATTGAATTTAGGAAATCTCGAAGCAAGGGCAAAGCTGTAAATATTGTTGAAAGAGTAGAAAGATAAATCTATCATTGGATATGTTTGTCTCTGAAATGTTTCTTTTCTTGAGAGTAAGAAGGTACCCTAATCCCTTTATTTTATGGACAGTAGTAAAAAAAAACATATTAAAGCACTGCACTTTGACTCTAGGTTCTGTTATTTCTGATCTATGTGATCTTGGGCACAAACCTTCATTTTCCTGGCCCTCAGTTTCCTCATCTGTAAAATGAGAAATTGGACTAGATGTCTAGTTTTGGCATCCAGTAACTCTGCACTCTAACTTGTATGGAACAAGATAGAGGTACCTTTCTGAGGAATCCTTCCAATCCTAGAGTTCTCTCCTATGGAGTTTAAAATGTAAGTAACATCCTTTGAACCTTACTTTTGTCATCTGGAAAATGGGGATAATAACAGTTGCACTAACTCCCTCACAGAAAAGCACTTTCTAAAGCATGAAGTGCTATGGAATTATGAGTTAACATTATTATTGTTTTTATTATGTATTGAATTTAGATTTCTCATTTAATTTTCCCTGAATGATTGAACATCCATCTCAGCAGGCTTTCTTGCTCATGTATAATGCATACCTTGACCATAACAAACCAATCATTCACAACTGACCCCTGAAATTAATTAGCGCCAGTCAGTGCTATCCATCATAAGGCATTTGGAAGGAGCTAGGGAAAAGAGGTTAATGTTGCCTCCTGCAAACAAGCAGACAGATTTGGGAGAAAAGGACAATCCAGTGAAGGATTTCCGAAGGACCCTGGTTACAGTGATAGACAGCTGACATTCCTCCCAGCCAGAGAAGATTTGGGACAAGAGTATGGTGTCATCAGGGGGTAGAGTCAAGGCATCATAAAAGCTGGATCAAATACATAATGAGAAGGAAACTGCCAGTTTTTTTGGATACATATATATCTTGGAACCCTTAGGAGGTCTTGGCTTGGAAGACAACACACTACCTCTGAATGTGAATCTTGAAAACCTAGCAGGGGGCCCATCCAACTGGCACTGTGGCCATATGTGTTTAGGATTTCATGCACAATAATTAATTTCCATTCTGTAAAAATGAATAATTAATATAACATCCCATGTCAAATGATACAAACAGAAGTTGACACATATTAAGAGACACACGCTGCTAAACAAACTTTTTAAATTGAGGCATTTTATTAACAAAGCAATGTTCCCCCCCCCCAAAAAAATCTCCCACAATGAGAATTTGACAAATTAAAAAGATTCCCAAAATAGAGGAGATAGCACCTGAAGAAGGCCATTGTGACAAGCAGTTCTACCCCATGATCTTGCAGTGTTCTATTCTTGACAAATGCTTTACAGTCATTTAAAAAGTGTGTTCACAAAAAGATTATGAGGAAAATAGTCCAAGTATTATTACCTCCATTTTGCAGAAGAAGAAACTGAGGCTTGGTGAGGTCATATAGAAGTGAAGGCTGAATGGGACCTAGTCAAGAGTTAGGTGACATCACCTAGGCAGAAGCTGTTAACATGGGGTCCATGAATTATCTATCTATCTATCTATCTATCTATCTATCTATCTATCTATCTATCTATCTATCCATCCATCATGTATATATATAATATAAATATGTGCATATATGTATACATACACATCTGTACATATATACACATATATCACTGTATTTCAATATTATTGGTTTATATTTTGATCCTATATATTTATTTTATGGATTTGAAAACATTATTTTGAGAAGGGGTCCATAGGTTTCATCAGTCTACCAAAAGGGTCTGAACATATGAAAAAGATGAAATCTTGATCTAGCCCAAATCCTTCATTTTACAGATGAGGAAATTAAGATTCAGAGAGGGCAATAGACTTGCCCAAGGTCACAAAGCTAGGAAAGAACAGCCAGAATTCAAATCCATTATCTTCTCACTTCAAGCCCAATGCACTGGTGCCCCAGAGGAAAACCAATTACTGTCAGGACATCATTTTTCCAGATGCTTGATTTATCCTCTTAGGGGATTATTTCTTTGATTTCTCTACAGGCTGTTTCCATGTCTGACCACAATGGCAGAGCTTTGGTCATTGCTGGTTACTTGGTTTAAGGAAGGGCCTCTTTCCTTACACTCCGTGCCATGACTTGTCATTTTGGAACATATAGCCTTCCTGTTTCCAAGCCAAAGAGCTATGACATTGTGGTCTGACATAAGAACAGAAAGTCTGGAAATCAGGGAAGTAATTTAATAGGAGAATAAAGCAAAGATGTAGAGTGTTAATAGCTTGCCAGTAATTTGCTTTCCTTAGGGGGTTGGAAAAGAACACTGAACTTGGAGTCAGAAGACCACCCTCCTTTATGAGGTTTGCCAAGCTTCCTAGCAGGGACTGACACACAGCTTACAGGAACATTGATCCCTATTCTCCTGTTTGTTCAATCTTCTCCCACCTCCCAACCAGTGAGCCCCAAGTTTCAGGGGAACTGAAAAGCTCCTTTTTTCATGCAGAAAAAGGTTGAGAACTTAAGATGAAAAATTTTCCCTACTTAGAGGATTTTTAGAGGTTGCTCTTTAGTGTCTTTTAAAGTATTCATGTCCTGCTTGATTTTTCTTGGAGTTTCAACTAGATGACCAGGGTTTTTCTCCAGGGTGCCTGAATCCAGAGAGGGACCATGATCCTCTTCTTCCCTGTAGTGACCACGGTCCCCATGTCTTACCTTCCATTATGCTCAGTCAAGCTGCACTATTAGGTTGTATGACTATTTGTGGAATACCACCCCAGGGTCCCATTTCTAGGGCACTGCTTTCCCAGGGTCCAATTTCCCCGGCCCCACCCTCCATGAGGCTATGAACTGGGATCTTTGGAGAAGGGCCCTCTTTCTGTACATCTGAGGTTCAATTTTCTTCCATCCCACCATGGCCATACATTCTGTTTTGCCTGGCTCTCTCAACTGAATTTGTCCCAGGAGTAAGAATTCTTAGTTACATCTCTGAAACTTCTTTATCTTCATATTCTTTGACACTACTTAGTAAGACCAGCTAAGACAACACAGGTTTGTATATTAACATAAGTAACTACTTTATATATTCATGGGCATAACTATATATACTTACACATATACCTATAGAGACACATTTACAGTCAGTCACTGTTACTATGTACACATATGCTATGTATATGTAGTTCAAGTCTGTATTATACATAGACAAATACTTATATAGTCACAGCTCTGAGAAAGTTATACACATGCATAATTGATTCCATTTTATATTTCTGACCATATTAATCCCTTTCCCCTGACAGTAATTGGTTTTTCTCTAGGGCACTAGTGCATTGGGCTTGAAGTGAGAAGATAATGGATTTGAATTCTGGCTGTTCTTTCCTAGCTTTGTGACCTTGGGCAAGTCTATTGCCCTCTCTGAATCTTAATTTCCTCATCTGTAAAATGAAGGATTTGGTCTAGATCAAGATTTCATCTTTTTCGTATGTTCAGACCCCTTTGGTAGCATGATGAAACCTATGGACCCCTTCTCAAAGTGATTTCCTATCACTTTTAGGATCAAATATAAAATCCTCTGTTTGGCTTTTAAAACTCTTCATAAATTGGTTCCCACTTGCCTTTGTGATCTTCTTGTACCTTATTCTTCTACATTTAATCTGTGATTTTGTGACACTACTGTTCCTCAGACAAGACACTCCCACCCCTGACTCTGTATTTTTAGTGACTGTCCCACATACCTGGAATTTTCTCCCTCATCTCTCTATTTCTTGGCTTCTTAGGAAAAGTCTTAGGTAAAATCCTACGTTATGCAAGAAGTCTTTCCTGATCTCCCTTAATGATGTTAGCATCTTCCCTCTGAGATTTTCTCCAATTTATTCTTTATATATTTTGTTTATACATAGTTGTTTACATGTTGTCTTCTCCACTAAACTCTGAGCTCCTTGAGACCAGGGATTGTTTTTGCCTTTATATATATAGCTAGTGCTTAACAATGTTGGGCACATAGTAAATATTTACTAAATAGTTACTGACTTGACTTTATAATAATTCTGTGAGGAAAATGAAGTGTTATTTTCATTTTACATTTGATGAAACTGAGGCTCAGAGAAATTAAATTACATGTCCAAAATCACACAGTAAGTGGTAGACTAAGAGCTCAAAAATAGTTTCAAAACCAGTGTTCTGTTCACTACAACACTGATCTCCATTGCTTTTTGTCTCCCTCAGCTACAACAGAAGCATCATCTTGTAAGATAAATTCTTGCACCGAGCCAAAAGTTCAGAGGTTTTCAGTACTGCACAGAAATGGATAGAGCACTGAACTTGGAGTCAGGAGGACCTGAGTTCAAATCTGGACTCAGATGCTTACTGACTGCATGACCTTGGACAAGTTGTTTAATCTCCAACTACTTTAAATTTCATTTGTAAAATGAAGATAACAATTATGCCTACCTCTTGAGGTTATGAGGTAAAATGAGATGATATTTGTAAAGTAAATTTTGTAAAAATGTTGGAAGTGAAATTTAAAAAAATCATCATTATTAATCTTAAGGTTGCAGAGTCCAAAGATGATTTTTTTTTTTGTGAAGGGGTAACTTCTTTCAGTTACATATTTACATGATTGCATTTTATTTTCCAAGGATGATTTAATTAATCATGATGGTGATTTGCCTAATTATAACTGAGAAGACCAAAAGAAAACAATGAGTAGGCTTTCCATATCAACTTTCTCTTATAGCTGCATAAGACTGTACAGTATAGATGAGCTTTTAAAACTGCCATCTATAGAAGTAGGATAATGTAGTGGAAAGAATATTGAAATGGTAGTTAAAAAAAAGACTATCTTTGATGATTGACTTTTTCACTTACGGGATGTGGGGCTTTAGGCAAGTCACTTAACCATTTTGTGCCTTGGTTTCCCCATCTGCAAAACAGAATATTTGTTCTATTTTAGGGTGGTGGACTGAGAAGGAGCTCCCTATTGTCTTTAGGATAAAGTGCAATCTCTTTCATGTAGTATTTAATGCCCTGCACATACTGGGACCAACCTACCTTTCTCAGTTCACATTCATTCCTGTCATAGAATCAATTCCCTTCCAGCCAAAGTGGTCTACTGCTCATTTCTCTTCCACAAAGTTCTGTCTTCCACATCTGTGTGTTTGCCTGGACTACTGTCCCTCCTCATGTCTACCTCGTGTTATCCTCAGTTCCCTTCAAGGTTTAGTTCAATGACCACATCCTATACAAAGCTTAACCTGGGCCTCCCCAGTTAGCCCTCTTACCCCATCAGAGATGTTTTTGTATTTATGATGACAGGATCATAGATTTAGAGCTATGTGAGCCATCAGAGGCCATCTATTCCATATCTCCTTATCTTTCAGATGAGGAAAGGAAAGCTCCAGTGACTTACCCAAAGTCACACAGGTAGAAGTACTGGATAGAGGTGAGATTTGAAAGTAGGATCTCAGATTCCAAATCTAGTGTTCTCTCTCCTTCCACCCAGTATTACTCTACCTCTCTGCATTGCACATATTTGGTATTTACTTATTTGTGTATGTGTTGTCCCTCCTCCTTCTACCCCAGTCTCTATTCCCCTCCCCCGCTTCATTGACTAAAAGGGTAGGAATTAGTTTTGATTTATCTTTGTAGCCCTGGTGACCAGTAGAGTTCCTGGATTTTTTCCCCTGCCCAGACATAATTTCCTTAGTGTAAGGAACTCCCTGTGAAGGAAAATCATCCAACCTATGCAGATTTGCAAATTATATTCTTAAATGGATAATGAGAGACTATGTGAATTCACTGGTGTCATACAGCAGTATGCACATGTCAGAAGCAGAACCTGACTCCATCTCTCTGTGATTCCCAGGCCAACCTCTAACCACTGTCCTACATTCTCTTGCATGTTGTGAGTATGCCTGGAGCAGAATAGGTGATTAATCAATGGTTATTGAATAATGAAATAACCAAATGAGAAAATGGAGGGAAGATGCAATAAAAATATGAGTTTGTATGTTAGTTGAAAGACTCCTGGAATTTGAGTAACAAGACTTGAATTCAAGTCCCACTGCTTTTTATATATTTGAGTACAAGGATCACCTACATGCATAGTTTCACATAAATATTCTTGGCTTTGGTGAATTTATTACTAATTATGAACTAACCACATGTTCTTCAAATTCCTTCCTCCATCCATCCAACCATCCATCCGTCCTTCCTATATTCTTTACTTCCTTCCTTCCTTCCTTCCTTCTTCCTCTCTCCCTCCCTCTTTTGCTTCTTCCCTTCTTCCTGTCCTTCCTCCCTCCCTTCTTTTTTTCTTCCCTCTCTCCCTTCTTTCCTTTATCCCTTCTTTCCTCTCTTCCTCCCTCCCTCCCTTCCTTTATTTCTCCCTCCCTTATTTCCTTTATTCTTTCATGTCTTTTTTCTTTCTTCCTCCCTTCCTTCCTTCCCTTCCTCTCTCCCTGCTTCTCTCTCTCCCTTTTTCCTTCCTCTCTTCTTTTCTTCCTCCCTTCTTTCCTTCCTCCCTCCCTGCCTTCCTTCCTTTCATTTTCCTTCCCTCCTTCCTTCTTTCTTTCCTTCCTTTCCTCTCTCCCTGCCTTCATACCTTCCTTCTTTTTCTTCCCTCCCCCCTTTCCTTCTCCCACTTTTTCTTCCCTTCCTTCTTTCCTTTCTTCCTGTTTCCCTTCTTTCCTTCCTTTCTTCCTTCATCCCTTCTTTCCCGTTTCTCTTTCTCCCTTCCTTCTTGCCCTCTTCCTCTTTCCCAACCTCCTTTACTCTCTCCCTTTCTCTCCCTTCCTCCCTTCCTTATTTCCTTTCCTTCCTTCCCTCCTTCCTTCCTTCCTTCTCTCAGTACTTTTTCAAAAAAGGAAACCACATGTCTCTAGAATTGAGACAATTTATATTGGTCCCAGTGATTTTAGTAGAAAGGAAAGACAATATGGAAGGTATTTAACCAATCCCACCCCATGACCCAGAGCCATATTACTTTTCACAAAGATTCACAGCTCACACTCGACAGCTTTTCTTCATTAAAGATCCATGACTATAGTATTACTGGAAGAAATATACATACACATATACATACATATATACATATGAAATATACATAAGGAATACATGCAAGGAATATGTATTTATATGTACATATGCATGCGCACATATATATGTATATTTACACATATATGTGTGTGTTTTCTCTAGCTGCTCTCCCCTCAAAAAATTCTACTATGCCTATTCCATTTTCATTTTTTTCTAAATGAAAGTTTATTCTTATAGTTAAAAACGTCCCAGGAATGTTTCTCAAATTGATTCTGAAATGTGAATTGATCCTTGTATTCAGAGCAGGGACAGCTCTTGTGGACTTTCTTGTTTTGACCAGATTTGTGATTCAAGGTTTCCTGAAAATTTTCGTGAAAAAAAAAATGAAGCACTTTTTTCCTCTTTTCTCTGTGCCTGAAGCCTATGGAGTGGCTAACTATTCCTTTTTTGTATTCTTACAGGGAAAATAAACAAATGAGACAGAAATGAGTTGCACTTAATGGCTTTCCCCAGGGACACCCACAGCTAAATCTTATTCCCTACTTTTGATTTTCCTTTACACAGTACAAGGTTTAGGTAAGCACAGTTGAAGCACAACAAATATAATATGATGCAATACAAAATAATAAAATAGGATATGATAAGGATAAGAACTAGATTTGTGACTTCATGGAGCAGGGGGTTTCTTTGGTGCAGAACACCTTCTACCAATGCAAGCCAATATCTTCTCTGCAACTTTTAGTCATGTAAGCACTAGATGGTTAAACAACTTTCCCAGAATCACACAGCCAATATGTGTCAGAGATGAGACTTGAACCTAGGTCTTCCTGGTTCTCTATTCACTACTCCACATTGCTTTCACCAATATAATACAATATAATCAAATAGAACACAATTCAACATAGCATAGCAAAGCATGGCCAAACACAGCACAACACAAGGCAATAGAACAAACATATGGTGTGGAGAATACTGAGCTAAGTACAGGGGAGGAGGGTAGATGCAAAGTTTAAAAAGTCAGTGGTCTTGTCCTCAAGGAACTTACAGTCTAATAGACAGAGCCTTGAATCTGGAGTTAGAAAATTTAGGTTTGAGTATTGGATTTGATATTGGCTTGCTGTGTGACCTGGGACAAATCACTTCCTTTATTTGGGTCTCAGTTTACCTACCCTCCATAAAGCAAGGAGGAGAGGATTGAACCAGATAGCTTCTAATGCCCCTTCTAGAAGTAAATCCTATTATTCATTTTCAATGAATATCCCAAAGAAGAGTAGCAGAGTTTTCAGAGAGAAAGGAGGCTTAGGACAGAAGCAACAACAATAATAGCTAGTATTTATATAGTACCTTAGGGTTGCAAAGTTCTTTACATATGGTGTCTCATTTGATCCTCTTAAAGGATTTTTGGGAAAAAAAGCAAAGTTTGAGGGGTTGAAAGGAATATCCTTTATCATTGAGTCAATCTGTAGGGATCATAATATAATCATTATTTTAAAGTTGGAAGTCCCCCTTAAGATTGTCTGGTCCAGCAACCTCATTTCACGGGTAAAAAAATTGAGGCCCAAAGGGTATTACCCAAAATCACAAAATTAGTAATTTGCAGAACTGAGTCAAAATTCATTGTTATTTGCTTTGCCCATAATTCCTGTTCCACAGAACAGGAGGACAGTTTCTAAATCTTGAAGAACTAATTCCTCAGCTTGCAAGGGTTTCCAAGCCTTGGCCAGGAGAAAGGAAGGTAAGGCCTTGGTGCCTTTTGCAAAAGTCACTTTGGTCTTGGTCTGACTAATGCTGATGAAACTGCTGCTGCCTGCTGCTGTCTCTCCCTGGTTTCCTGTGTCTGAATGGGCTTGAGGTTGAGAGTGGTTTCCTGTTTCTCTGTAGCTCAGGACTGGTCTAATTGAAAAGTCATGTCAGGATTATATGTCCAGTGTGGCAAAGAGCAGAAGGAGGAGGAGGAAGAAGAAAGAAAGCCCATTTACTAAAGTAATGTCTGGGAAGGGAACAGAAAGACACGTTGGAGGGCAGCAAGAGAAAATATTTACTAGCTTTATGACTTTGCATAAGCCACTTTTTTTTGTCCTGGGCCTCAGTTCCCTCATCTGTCAAATAAGGGAGTTGTACCAGATGATCTATAAGGTCTCTTCTAGCTATTACTTCCTAGCAGTAGTACTTGGCTTCAGTTTCTTTACATGTAAATAAGGATAATGATGTTCCTAAAACCCATCTCACAAGACTCTTGTGAGGGAAACTTTTTAAACCTTAAAGCCCTAGAGAAATGTGAGCTTTGTTGCTATTTCTTTAGTATGTTAATGGATTCATGATCAAATTAACATGAACATTTCATCCAAGGAGCAAGACATACTTCTCTTAGGTGACACAGTAGTTCAAGAATTGGTTTGGGAATCAGGAAGACATGGCTTTAAATCCAGCTTCAGACACTTTCTAGTTGAGTGATCCTAGGCAAGTCAGCTTCTCTTGGTTTTATTTTCCTCATTTGTGAAATGAGGGTAATAATAGCATCTACCTTCCAGAGTTGTTTTGAGGATAAAATGAGATAATGTTTATAAAACACTTTACAAATCTTAAAAGTAAGATATAATTTCTCTTCCCCCCTCCTCCCCCTCCTCTCTCTCCTTCCCCTTCTCCCCCTCATCTTCTTCCTTCTCCTCCTTCTTCTTCCTTCTCCTTCTCCTTCTCCTTCTCCTTCTCCTTCTCCTTCTTCTTCTTCTTCTTCTCCTTCTTCTTCTTCTTCTTCTTCTTCTTCTTCTTCTTCTTCTTCTTCTTCTTCTTCTTCTTCTTCTTCTTCTTCTTCTTCTTCTTCTTCTTCTTTCTCCATGAATCTTTAAGGACTATAAAAACATGACTTAAGATGATTCAAGCTACTAAAGTAGCTTAAAACTATGCTGACTTTTGAGACTCCTTGTATGAAATACTATATCTATGTATAGACTTCTGCAACATAGGTATAATATATACATGTTATGTAAGTCATGTTTTCTCCAGATGATGCCAGCTTAATAATGCTATTGGTGATAATGGTAATGATGTTTTAAAACTCCAGAAGAAGGCTTCCTGGGCATACATAGACTGAATGAAGACTTGTCAAAGATGTTAATAGAAGGTATTCCCACTCAAGGATAGGTTGGCCTCGATGCCTTCCGAGTGCCTTTCCTTCTCTGAGATTCTGTGATTTTATAATGTAATCAGTTTCATTTAATTCAAAGAAGAAAAAACAATCTGAGTATCATAATGATATTGCTAATTTCATTCAAATATTTTAGCAATTAATTAATTCAAGCAAACAAGTTATCAAGCACCCACAGCTCACTAGGAATATAGACGCATAGCTATTTATTACAGTTGTTAGTGCATTGTTTCAGTTGTGTCTGACTCTCCATGACCCCATTTGAGGTTTTCTTGACAAAGATACTGGAGTGGTTTGCCATTTCCTTCTCCTGCTAATTTTACATATGAGAAGACTGAGGCAAAAGGATTAAGTGACTTGTCCAGAGTCACGTAGCTAGTGTCTGAGGCTGTATTTGAACTCACCTCCTCCTGACTCCAGGCCCAGTGCTCTGTCCACCGTATCACCTTGCTGACCATTTATTGTAGTCCTCACTCAGAAACTGCTCTTGATTTAGTTGGATTCTTGTTGCCTATAAACATTATCTTGGCATCCTTCCCCTTAGCATCTGCTCTGATCAAATGGTTCCCTTTTTCCAATTTGATGCTGATGTGAAAGAAATGTCCTTGTCCATTATCCATGGCCTCAGGAAATAGTAGTCTATATCTCCATGTCTGAAAATGTTCAAGAGAAAGCAAGATGCCCCTTTGTCAGGGATGTCTGAGTCAGGGAATTCATATGTTAGTTAGGAATGGGGATAAATGTTCCTTGATGATCATTCCAGTCCGTAGATTTGATGTGTCTATAATTCTATAACCTCTTAGCAAATGGATGAACCTTTGGACAGGAAATCTGGATGATGGGACAATAGAAATAACTAACATATTCTCTAGTCACTAATTAAGTTGTTTATGACTCAAAGGATTCACAGATGCCACTCATAAAAGAGTTTTCTCTCCACAAATTCCCCAAACTTATCCATCAAATAGGGCCTCCTATTCACACCCTGCTGCTGGATTATTTTGCAAGGGGCAGACTTATGAAGCTTTATTTTATGTTGTGAAGTGGTTTCATAAATACCTAAGAAAACCATCCCCACCACAAGAGGAATTCAATCGTATGGTTTATGCTAGAGTTTGAGCTTTGCATACACATGGCCTCCTGGGGGAGACAGCGGGGGGGGGGGGGGGGATGGAGAGCAGTGATTCTTACAGGGCTATTCAGGAAAAAAAAAAGATATTCTCCTCCTCACCCATGCTTTTTAGAGTAGATGGACCCTAAGCTTTCACTTCAAATAATTTCTCTGACTACTTTGGAGTGCATGGTGCTGTGACCAGAAGGTCCTTCATCCTCTGCCCCCCCCCCAACAAAAGAATTCTTTGGTTCATTGAGTTTCCTATAACACAATAGCTCATGTTTCTAGAGCGCCTTAAGGCTTGCAAATTGATTTCCTCATAACATTCCTGTGGGGTTGGGAGTGTAAGGATTTTTATCCCCATTTCACAGATGAGAAAAGTGAGATTGAGAAAGAGACTAAGTGAACATAAAATCACCTGACTGAATGTATAAGGTTCTTACAACTTATATGAAGCATTGTTTCTCTGAATTGCCTTGTGAAGACAGCTGCTTTCCCAATGTCCTTGAATCCATATGGGGCCAGGCCAGGCAAAACTTCACTAGGCCAAGTTACACCTTCTTTTGTATCCTCCCCACAGCACCCTAACCCTAGAACCTCTTCTTCTTTCTATTATCCAATTTTCTCCTGCCATTATCATCATTTCCTCAAGTACTTGTAACATGGCAACATTTGACCATAGACTGATATGGTGGGAAAAAAGTTAGGAAGTCAGAAAACCTGGCTTCAAATCCTGGCTTTCTTACCAGAGTGACCTTGAGCATGTCACTTATCTTTCCTGCACTTCAAATTTCTTATCTGCAAGATGGGAAGGGGTTGGAATAACAAGCTTTTTTCCCAGCTCTGTATCCATAGTCCTATAAATGAATGGAAACAAAACAAGACAAAACATCTATTAAGCACTTACTTTAAGCCAAGCACTATGTTAAACACTGGAGATACAGATACAACAGGCAAGAAAGCCTCAGACCTTAAGGGCTTAGCTTGCATTCTAATAGGTGTGAGTGGTGGCCAGAAAGGAGTATTTTGATAAGAAAACTCCAGGGATAGTAGGCAGATGATAGGGAAATTGATTGATGTATCCTTTCCTGCAATGGCAGCTTTGGTCTTATTACTATTTCTGGAGGTAGAGGTGGAGAGGGATGGAGAGAAAGATCCATGCATAGCAATATACCAGAGAGATAGCCAATATTCTATGAATAGCTGATCTCTAAGGCTAGATGAATCACAAGCCAGAATTAAGGTTGCTAGAAGAAATATGAACAAACTCAGATATGCAGACAATACCACTTTGATGGCAGAAAGTGAAGAAAAATTAAGAAGCCTCTTGAAGGTGAAAGAGGAGAGTATAAAAGCTTGTTTGAAGCTTAACATTAAAAAAACTAAGATCATAGCAACTGGTCCCATCAGCTTCTGGCAAATAGAGGGAGAAGAAATGGAAGCAGTGTCAGATTTTATATTCTTGGGCTCAAAGATCATTGTAGGCAACTGCAGCCATGAAATTAAAATATGCTTGCTCCTTGGAAAGAAAGCTATGGCAAATTGGGACAGCATACTAAAAAGTAGAGATATCACCTTGTCAGCAAAGGTCTGTATGGTCAAAACTATGTTTTTTTCCTGTTGCAATGTATGTCTGTGAGAATTGGACTATAAGGAAAGCTGAGAGACTTTTGAGAGTCCCTCAGACAGCAAGGAAATCAAAGCAGTTAACACTTAAGTACATTAATTCAGACTAGTCTTTGGAAGAACAGATTCTGAAGCAGAAGTTTAAAATTCTTTAGCCACATAAGGAAAAGACAGGACTCATTGGAAAAAACTGATGCTTGGAAACACTGAAGGCAAAAGGAGAAGGGGACAGCAGAGGATAAAATAGATGGATAGTGCCATTGAAGCAATGAATATGAACTTGGACAGACTTTGGGAGATAGTAGAGGATAGAAAGGCCTGGCGTGCTATGGTACATGGGGTCATGAAGAGTTAAACATGACTGAATGACTGAACAATGACATGGCCCCTTTCAGACATAAATCTATTTTAGATAATTTTTTTTTTTTAGTGAGTCAATTGGGGTTAAGGGACTTGCCCAGAGTCACAGAGCTAGGAAGTATTATGTGCCTCAGGACAGATTTGAATTCAGGTCCTCCTGACTCCAGAGCTGGTGCTCTATCCACTGCAGATAAAATATTTTTAAATCACTTACTGTGTGCCAGGTTTCATTCTCTACACTATAATTACAAATACAGGCATGGAGGACAATCCCTGCCTTAAAGGGGAGTAAATTCTAATGAGGGGAGGCAATGCATATGGGGAGCTGGCAAGCAGGAGAGGTGAGAGGAAGAGAGAGGAAAGAATGCTGGAGAGGAGGTGAAGAAGAATTCCATAGAATGTGTTGAATCCAGAGTGTCTGAGCATGGTTAGGGCCCCTGCTTGAAATGGCAACCCAGGCTACTGACTAACATATTAGGAGATCGGGACCTCAGTGCAGAGATTTCTTAAGGGTGGGAAGTAGGTAGAGAAATCTGGAGAGTGAGTCTGTGAACACAGAATTGTGCTTCCTCCCCTGCCTTATGTTACCTACCTCACCTTCATTGCCATGGAAGTATGTTTTTTTTTTTTTTTTAAGACAGTTTTCCCTGAATTTTGATTGTGGCCTCTGTATTAGGTTGAATTTTTCAGATTTTTGAGGGGATGGAAACAATGTTTTCTTTTCCTTATTTTTTATTCGGTCAATTAATTGCCAGTTTTTAGACAGGAACATGGCAAAACACCCTCAAAACTTGCTGTGACATTAGGAAGCTATCTGATTAGCTGAAAGTAAGCTAACAGCTGCAGAGTGGGTCAATGAGCTTGATTTGGGGCACACAGGCAGAGAAAATAAGAGTGGAAAAGTAGGGGAAAACAGATGGGGAAATCTTAAATTGTTGTAGAATGGGGGTCAATTTTTTTGAGGGGCAAGTGAACTCTTTTAGGATGGTGACCAGGAAGGAATTGGATGCAATGATCCCAGACTAGAGAGGATCATGACCCAAGCTAATACTGACAAAGGACTCATGAGTTACAAACATCATCTTTCCATGCAGGAATGTAAACAGTTCAACCTTAATAAGTCTCTTATGATTTCTCTTTCCTGTTTACCTCTTCCATGTTTTTACTTGAGTCCTGTATTTGAAAGTCAAATTTTATATTCAGCTCTGGTCTTTTCCTCCAGAATGCTTGAAAGTCCCCTATTTCACTGAATGACCATTTTTTCCCCTGAAGGATTATATTCAGTTTTGCTGGGTAGGTGATTCTTGGTTATAGTTCTATCTCCTTTGACCTCCGGAATATCATACTCCATGCCCTCCAGTCCCTTATTGTAGAAGCTGCTAAATTTTGTGTTATCCTGATTGTGTTTCCACCATACTTGAATTGTTTCTTTCTGGCTACTTGTAATATTTTCTTCTTGACCTGGGAACTCTGGAATTTGGCTACAATGTTCCTAGGAGTTTTCCTTTGGGGATCTCTTTCAGGAGGAGATCAGTGGATTCTTTCAATTTCTATTTTGCCCTCTGGTTCTAAAATATCAGGACAATTTTCCTCAATAATTTCTTGAAAGATGATGTCTAGGCTCTTTTTTTGATCATGGCTTTCAGATAGTCCAATAATTTTTAAGTTCTGTCTCCTTGATCTATTTTCCAGGTCAGTTGTTTTTCCAATGAGATATTTCACATTCTCTTCTATTTTTCATTCTTTTGGATTAGTGTTACAGTGCCTTGATTTCTCAAATTGTCTCTAGCTTCCAATTGCTCCATTCTAATTTTTAAGGAAATATTTTCTTCAGTAAGCTTTTGGAATTCCTTCTCCATTTGGCCAATTTTGATTTTCAGGGCATTCTTCTCCTCATTGGCTTTTTGGACCTCTTTTGCCATTTGGGTTAAGCTATTTTTTTTTTTTTTTTTTGGTGAGGCAAGCAGGGTTAAGTGACTTGCCCAAGGTCACACAGCTAGTACATGTCAAGTGTTTGGTCTGATGCTGGATTTGAACTAAGATTCTCCTGACTTCAGGGCCAGTGCTCTATCCACTGCACCACCTAGCTGCCCCGAGGCTATTTTTTAAGGTGTTATTTTCTTCAGTATTTTTTTGAGTCTCCTTTAGCATCACTCTCAGTTTTTCCTTTACTTCTCTTACTTGCTTCTCAAAATCCTTTTTGAGCTCTTCTATGGCCTGGGACCAGTTCATATTTTTCTTGGAGGCTTTGGATGTAGGAGCTTTGGCTTCATTGTCTTCTTTTGGTTGTGTGTTTTGATCTTCTTTGTGACCATAGTAAGATAATATAGTCTGACTCTTTTTGTGCTTCTTGCTCATGATCCTGGCCAATTACTTGAATTTTAAACTCTTTGTTAAAGTAGGGGTCTGTTTCCAGTGTGGAGAATGTACTATCCCAAGCTTCAGGGGTTTTGTGTAGCTGTTTTCAGAGACACTTCTAGGGACCTGTAAATTTTCAGTTCTTTCAAAGTACTATGATCAAGGGCAAGGTGTTTACTCCTTTCATGGCCTGTGCTGTGGTCTATGAGTGACCACAAGCACTCTTTTCTATCTTGGAACTGTGAGGAGGGTTTTCTCTCCTCAGCCTCTACAAGTTCCACCACACCATTGTTCCTCCTTGCTCCAGGACCATCACCCAGAACTGTGAACCAGATCCAGATCCAAGCACAGGACAAATCAAGAGAATCCTGCACCAGCAGAAAGATCCCTGGAAGCCCCCCTAATCAGCCACTGGATACCCCCTCAGTCTGTGGGCTGGAAGTTCAGGAGGCAGCTGCCGCCCTAGGGTTGAGCTTGGGAACTGGGGCTGGAACCACACCATGCTTCTCTCTCACCACCACAGAAACAGACTTTTCCCACTGACCTTCTAAGTTGTCTTTGGAGTTCATCGGTTGAGATGTCTGGAAACCACCACAGCTGTCTGTGATTCAGCCCTCTGAGGCCTGCTCCAGGGTCACTGTGGCCTGCATGCCCATGCCAAACTGCTTTCCTGTCCCAGCCCGGTGCAATATATCTTTTCCAATCTACCATCCAGGTTGTCCTGGGTTGGAAATTTGTTTCACTCTATCTTTTTGTAGGTTCTGCTCTTTAGAATTTGTTTAGAGCCATTTTTAATAGGCATTTGGAGGGGTTTGGGGGAGAGCTCAAGCAAGTCACTGCTTTTACTCTGCCATCGTGGCTCTGCCACAAAAGTCTTCTATTTCTTTAAAGATCTACTTCCCTCCTATAGAATTACAGTCAATATTTGTTTCTGAAGAGGTTATTCTTGATGATAATCCTGTATCTCTTATCTTCTGGAATATCATATTTTTAAGGCAATTGGGGTTAAGTGAATTGTTCAGGGTCATATAGCTAATAAGTGTCTGAGGTCAGATTTGAATTCAGGTCCTCCTGACTCCAGGGCTGGTGCTCTACCATTGCACCACCTAACTGCCCCTGGAATATCATATTCCAAGTTCTCCAAAACTTTTGGTAGAGGCTGATAAATCTTGTGTAATTCTTTCTAGTAAGTGTCCAAGGACAGATTTGAAATCAAGTCTTCTCAATTCTAGTTCCACTGTTTTATCCATTGTACCATACAGATGCCTCAAGGCATGCAATGTAAGAAATGAAAGAGAACAAAGAGGTGATTTAGTTCAATGCCTTCACTGAACACTGGGAAATGGAAGCCCATAAAGGGACCTAAATTTATATATTTCTTCCCTGTTAGAGTAGCTATAACATAGTCTTATATAAGCCTGTGTTTCCCTTGTACTTGAACTATTTCTTTCTGATTTTTTACAATTTTTATTTAACTAGGAAATTTTGGGTTTTGACCAAGGTAGTCCTAGATATTTTCAATAGAGAGTGTTGTGTTTATTGCCTATGTAGTACATGTGTGTCCACATGGGTTTGTCTAGATGTGATTCAGTGAGAGGCATGAATAGATATCTCTCGAGTGTCCTTCACCCGCCCTTCTCCAAGAGAAACCAATTTATTCAAGCCAATAGCAAGCAGAAGTCAGCAATGTTATATGGATTAGAATATAACAGATAATACACAGGGTGAATGAGTTTTCCCACTGGAAATAAGCCATCTTAGCTCAAAACACACACACACACACACACACACACACACACACACATACACACACAATCCCTGATTTAACTATAGGGGAATTTCCCAAGGTCTCTAGTCTTATCAAAGTCTTGGGAATAGGAATATTATTGATTCAGGCCCCAGCCCTTCTACATCTCAGTTTCTTAATAGATTCTTTCTCTTCCTCCAAACATCCCCTCCCCAAAGAGAGTATGACCATGTGTTTTTCCTAAAAGTTGGAAGTGAGAAGCACTTGGCTCTTCTTTGTTCAAATTCTTACCATCTTCTCCCCTCATGAAGATTCAGAGTATCAAATTATCATTCTCCACTAGTGAGGACAGTTTTCAGTTCCAGATTTCACCAATTTGAGGGTTCTTTCACTAGGTAAGTGATATATTCTTCTTATTTTCACTTTAACTCTCATTCTAACAGATTTGGAAAGGATTATTTATAATTTCTTGAATTATATACTCCAGATTTTTTTTATCATGGTTTCAGTTATTCTGGTTAATTTTAAATTACCTCTCCTCAACCTATTTTCTAGGTCAATTGCTTGTGATAATAAATATCTTGCTTTTTTCAATTTAAATTTTTTTATTTGGTTCTAATATTTCTTTTTTTATTAATTTATTTAGATTTATCAACAATCAGTTCCATATGCTTTTGAGTTTAAAATTTTTCTCCCCCTTCCTCCCCACCACCCTCCCCAAGATGGTGCACAATCTGATATAGGCTATACATATACGTTCCTATTAAACATATTTTCACATTAGTGATGTTGTAAGTGAAAATTAGAACCAATAGGAGGAACCACCAGAAAGAGGAAACAAAACTCAACAGAAGAGAAAAAAATAGCAAATAGTATGCTTTAATCTGCATTCAAATTCCATAGTTTTTTCTTTGAATGTGGTTAGCATTTTCCATCATGAGGCCTTTGGAGATGTCTTAGATCCTTGTATTGCTGGGAAGGATTAAGTTTATCAATATTAGTCATCTTACAATGTGGCTGTTACTGTGTATAACATTCTCTTGATTCTGCTCACTTCATTCAGCATCAGATCGTACAAGTCTTTCCAGGCTTTTCTGAAGTCAGCCTTTTCATCATTTCTTACAGCTCAATAGTATTGCATTACATTCATATACCACAACTTGCTCAGCCATTCCCCAATTGATGGGCATCCTCTCAATTTCCAATTCTTTGCTACCACAAAAAGAGCTGCCATGAATATTTTTGTACACGTGGGTCCTTTTCCCATTTGTATGATCTCATTGGGAAATAGCCCTAGAAGTGCTATTGCTGGGTCAAAAGATATGCACATTTTTATAGGCCCTTGGGCATACTTCCAAATTGCTCTCCAAAATGGTTGGATCATTTCACAACTCCACCAACAATACATTAGTGTTCTAATTTTCCCACATCTTCTCCAACACTTATCATTTTCCTGTTTTGTCATGTTGGCCAATCTGATAGGTGTCATGTGGTACCTCAGAATTGTTTTGATTTGCATTTCTCTAATCAATAGTGATTTAGAGCATTTTTTCATATGACTACAAATGGCTTTAATTTCTTCATCTGAGAACTGCCTGTTCATATCCTTTGACAATTTGTCAATTAGGGAATGACTTGTATTCTTATAAATTTGACTTAATTCTCTATATATTTTATAAATCAGGCCCTTATCAGAGAGATTGGTTGTAAAAATTCTTTCCCAATTTTCTGCCTTCCTTCTAATCTTAGTTGTATCAGCTTTGTTTTTGCAAAAACTTTTCAATTTAATGTAATCAAAATTATCCATTTTGCTTTTTGTAATGTTCTCTATCTCCTGTTTGGTCATTGATTCTTCTGTTCTCCATAGATCTGACAGATAAACTATTCCTTGCTCTCCCAGTTTACTTATAGTATCAGCCTTTATATCTAAATCATGAACCCATTTTGACTTTATTTTGGTATATGGTGTGAGATTTTGGTCTATGCCTAGTTTCTACCATACTCTTTTCCAGTTTTCCCAGCAGTTTTTTTTCAAAGGGTGAGTTCTTATCCCAGAAGCTGGGGTCTTTGGGTTTATCAAATAATAGATTACTATAGACATTGACTACTATTTCTTGCATATTTAGCCTACTCCACTGATCTACCACTCTATTTCTTAGCCAGGACCAAGCAGTTTTGATGGTTGTTGCTTTATAATACAATTTAAGATCTGGAATGGCTAGGCCACCTTCTCCTGCATTTCTTTTCATTAGTTCCCTTGATATTCTGGACCTTTTGTTCTTCCAAATGAATCTTGTTATTATTTTTTCTAACTCTATAAGATAATTTTTTGGTATTTTGATTGATATGGCACTGAATAAGTAAATTAGCTTAGGTAGAATTGTCATTTTTATTATATTAGCTCGGCCTGAGTAACTGATGGAAAAATAATTTTCCAATTATTTAGATCTGACTTTATTTGTGTGAAAAGTGTTTCTTAATTTTGTTCATATAGTTCCTGGGTTTGTTTCGGGAGATAGACTCCTAAATATTTTATAATGTCTACAGTAAGTTTAAATGGTATTTCTCTTTCTATCTCTTGCTGTTGGGCTTTGTTGGTAATATATAGAAATGCCAATGATTTATGTGGGTTTATTTTATATCTTGCAACTTTGCTAAAGTAGTTTACTATTTAAAGTAGTTTTTTACTTGATTCTCTAGGATTCTCTAAGTATATCATCATGTCATCTACAAAGAGTGATAGCTTTATTTGTTCTTTGCCTATTCTAACACCTTTGATTTCTTTTTCTTCTCTTATTGCTAAAGCTAAAGTTTCCAGTACAACATTGAACAACAGTGGTGATAATGGACATCCTTGTTTCACCCCCAATCTTATTGGAAATGCTTCTAGCTTGTCTCCATTACATATAATGTTTGCTGAAGGTTTTAGGTAGATGCTATTTATTATTTTAAGGAAGACTCCATTTATTCCTATGCTCTCTAGTGTTTTTTAATATGAATCAGTGTTGTATTTTGTCAAAAGCTTTTTCTGCATCTATTAAGATGATCGTGTGGTTTCTGTTAGTTTTGTTGTTGATATGATCAATTATGCTGATAGTTTTCCTAATATTGAACCAGCTCTGCTTACCTGGTATAAATCTTACCTGGTCATAGAGTATTATTCTTGTGATAAGTTGCTATAATCTATTTGCTAATATTTTGTTTAAAATTTTCGCATCTACATTCATTAGAGAAATTGGTCTATAATTTTCTTTCTCTGCTTTGACTCTTCCTGATTTAGGTATCAGCACCATATTTGTAACATAAAAAGAATTTGGTAAGACTCCTTCTTCACCTATTTTCCCAAATAATCGATATAGTATTGGAATTAATTGTTCTTTAAATGTTTGATAGAATTCATTTGTAAATCCATCTGGCCCTGGAGATTTTTTCCTAGGGATTTCATCAATGGCTTGTTCAATTTCTTTTTCTGAGGTGGGGTTATTTAAGTATTTTACTTCCTCTTCTGTTAATCTGGGCAATTTATATTTTTGTAAATATGTATCCATTTCACTAAGATTGTCAAATTTGTTGGCATACAGTTGGGCGAAATGGTTCCTAATTATTGTTTTAATTTCTTCTTCCTTGGCAGTAGATTCACCTTTTTCATTTTTGATACTAGTAATTTGTTTTTCTTCTTTCTTTTTTTTAATTAAATTAACCAAAGATTTATCTATTTTATTGTTTTTTTTTCATAAAACCAGCTCTTAGTTTTATTAATTAGTTCAATAGTTTTCTTAATTTCAATTTTATTAATTTTTCCTTTGGTTTTCAATATTTCTAATTTGGTGTTTAATTGAGGATTTTTAATTTGTTCTTTTTCTAGTTTTTTTTTTAGTTGTATGCCCAATTCATTGATCTCCTCTTTTTCTATTTTATTTATATAAGTATTTAGAGATATAAAACTTCACCTAAGAACTGCTTTCTCTGCATCCCATAAGTTTTGGTATGCTGTCTCATTATTGTCATTCTCATGAATGAAATTATTGATTGTTTCTATGATTTGCTGTTTGACCCAATCATTTTTTAGGGTTAGGCCATTTAGTTTCCAATTATTTTTCAGTCTATCTTTCCATGGCCCTTTATTACATATAATTTTTATTACATCATGATCTGAAAAGGATGCATTTAATATTTCTGCCTTTTTGCATTGGCTTGTGAGGTTTTCATGCCCTAGTACATGGTCAATTTTTGTGTATGTGCCATGTACTGTCAAGAAAAAAGTATATTCCTTTCTATCGCCATTCAGTTTTCTCCACACGTCTATCATACCTAACTTTTCTAATGTTCTATTCACCTCCTTAATTTCTTTCTTGTTTATTTTGTGGTTAGATTTATCTAGTTCAGAGAGGAGAAGGTTGAGGTACCCCACTAGTATAGTTTTGCTGTCTATGTCTTCCTATAACTCCCTGAACTTCTCTTCTAAGAATTTGGATGCTATACAATTTGGTGCACATATGTTTAGTAATGATATTACTTCATTGTCTATGGTGCTTTTTAGCAGGATGTAGTTTCCTTCCTTATCTCTTTTGATAAGATCTATTTTTGCTTTTGCTTTGTTTGAGATCAGGATTGCTACCCCTGCTTTTTTTTTCTTCAGCTGAAGCATAATATATTCTGCTCCAGTCTTTTACCTTTAACCTGTGTGTGTCACTCTTTTTCAAATGTGTTTCCTGTAAACAACATACTGTAGGATTATGGTTTTTAATCCATTCTGCTATCTGCTTCTGTTTTATGGGAGAGTTCATTCCATTCACATTCACAGTTATGATTACTATCTCTGTCTTTTTCTCCATCCTTTCCCCTCCCCTGTTTATGCTTTTCTTTCTCCTTTCTCCTTTTCCTTCTCACTAGTGTTTTGCTTTTGACCACCGCCTCCCTCAGTTCCTCCTCCCTTCTATTAGCTCTTTCCCTTTTCTTCCCCTTTACCCTTACTGCTTCTTCCCTCCCTTCTATCCTCCCTCCTTTTTCTTTACCCTTTTTCCTCCTACTGCCTATGAGGCAAGTTAGATATCTATCCTGAACTGATTATGTTATTCCCTTCTGGAGCCAAATCTGATGAGGGTAAGGTTAAGACAATGCTCATCCCCTTCTTTCTTTCCCTCTCCTGTAATAGGTTTTTGTGTCTTTTCCTGTAATGTAATTTACCCTTGTCTGCCTCCTCCTTTCTCAGGATATTTTCTTAGATCAGACTAATCCACTTACTTGGATCTATTTAACCTACTTGATTAGATTTTGTTTTTATCACTGCATCAAAGTCAACTTATATCCACTCCCTTTATGTATACTCCTTTAACAAGATGTAATAATAATATAGTTATCAAGAGTTGCAAGTTGTCATCTTCCCTTGTAGGCTTGTAAACAGTTTGTCCTTATCAACAACATATTGTATCTTTCTGTTCCATTTACTTTTTTATGTCTCACCTGAGTCTTGCACTTGAAGATCAAATTTTCTCTTGAGCTCTGGTCTTTTTATCAGGAAGGTTTGAAAGTCCCCTATTTCATTGAATATTCATCTCCTCTCCTGAAAGATCATGCTCATTTTCACTGGGTAGTTGATCCTTGATTGTAATCCAAGCTCCTTTGCCTTATGGAGACCATACTCTATGGTCTTTTAGTGTAGAAGCTGCAAGGTCCTGTGTAATCCTGACTGTGGTTCCATGATATTTAAATTGCTTCTTTCTGGTTGCTTGCAGTATTTTCTCTTTGACCTGGTAATTTTGGAATTTGGCTACTATATTCCTTGGCATTTTTAATTTGGGATCTCTTTCAGGACGTGATTGGTGGATTCTTTCTGTGACTATTTTACCCTCTGGTTCTAGGACCTCAGGGCAGTTTTCCTTTATGATTTCCTGAAAGATACTGTCTAGGATCTTTTTTTCATCATGATTTTCAGGTAGACCAATAATTTTTAAATTGTCTCTCCTGGATTGATTTTCCAGATCAGTTGTTTTACCAATGAGGTATTTTATGTTTTCATCTATTACCATTTCTTCCTGATTAGATTGTGAGGTCCTCAAAAACTGGGACTTTCTTTTCCTTTCTTTGTATCCCCAGAACTTAGCATATTTCCTAGCTCATACTGGGTACTTAAAAATGTGTATTGATGGACTGATATTTAGGCCAAATCTTGCTCCTTCTACAAAAATCTCTTGAATTAAAAAAATGTCCAATGTAAGTCTAGGAAGTATATGATAAGGTAAAGTTTGAATGAAGGACAATTTGACGTTCATAATGATGCAATTCATGGTAAAGAAAGAAGAACAATTACCAATGATTAAGAGACTAAACAATTGGGAAATTCAAAATAAATAAGAAGGAGGATAATTTCAATGGAAGAAATCATGAAAGAAATTGCATAATAACAAATTGGAAGAAAATGAAACATTAATGCAATCTGAGGGAAATTTGAGAAACAGAGTTTTCAATAAAAGCTAGAAAATTATTTTGGATACATAGGATCTGGTTGTCATCATTCAATGGAAAATATTCAACAAAATTTCCCAGAGATTGAACATGTGGAATTAGAAGGATGAAACAAAAAATAAAGTCTACATTATTCTCATTGAGAAATGTTGTGGTAAGATTTCATTATTTCAGGGGGGAAAGCAGAATCTAACAGGCCAGAAATGTATGTTTGGTGTTCAGTCATGATCTAAGGGACGCTAGCATTCCTAGACCTATTCTCCACTATATCTCAAAGTCTGTCCAAGTTAACATTCATGGTTTCCATTACACTATCCATCTCATCCTCTGGCATCCTCTCTTTCTTTTATCATTTTCAACATCAGGGTCTTTTCCCATGAGTCTCACCTTCTAATTATGTGACTAAAGTATTTAAGTTTCAACTTCAGGCTTTGAAATTCCGGTGAACAATGTGAATTAATTTCCATAAATATTGACTGATTTGATGTCCTTGCTGTGCAAGAGATCCTTGAAAACCTTCTCCAGCATCACAATTCAAAAGTATCAATTCTGCAGTACTCAGTTTTCCTTACAGTCTGAACCATGCATTGTTACTGAAAAAAAGTAGTTTTCACTACACAGAGCTTTGTCAGAAAGTTTAATTCAGGTAAAATCATCACATGTACTACTGTGGGCAAGAATCTCTTAGAAGAAATAGATTAGCTTTATAGTAAATAAAAGGGTGAAAAAAAATTGTACTAAGGTATCATCTCAAAAATGACAGAATGGTATCTATTGGAATTCAAGGCAAACCACTCAACATCATAACAATACAAGTCCATGCTTCAACCACTGATGCCAAAGAGGACAAAGTTCTTTAGGTCTATGAAGACCTGCAATATCTTCAGCAAATAAAACAAACAAAAAAAAAGATGTCACATTCATCATAAGGAATGGGAAGGCTAAAGTAGGAAATCAAAAAAGAATTAGAAGAACAGTCAAGTTTGGTATTGCATTTCAAAATGAAGAAGAAATATATATATAGGAAAGACAGCTTATATCATACAAATTTTCTAATCCAGAACAATAAATAAGAAAAGCAAATAAAATGCAACACAGGAAAAATCAGATGCACATATATTTTAGTACCAAATTTCCTAGCTAGCCAAACTATTTATGTCAGGATATCTAGGCACACTCATGTGGTATATATGTGTGTATGTACACATATATCTACAAGAATATAAACCTTGAGAATTGCAGAAATTCCAGGAAATGGGGCAAAGTTTCAAAAACTTGGGCATTACTGAGACAAACTGTCCTTAACTATTTTGAAGATGGACAACCAAAGAATTAACAAGTCATTTGTAGGGGAAAATATTATATTCCCTTTAAGGTACCAGAGAAATATAAATAGATAACTACATAGAATTGATCAGTACATCTGAAAAGAAGAAATAAAAAGAACATGGAAGAGGAAAGAAGGAAGCGTGGCTTGGAATATTTAACATGCCCTGAAAATGAACATCACAAATAAAGTCCAAGCTAATGAAGAAAATAGCAGAGGGGTACAGTAGATAATCCTTAAGTCTCCTGGCTAGATGATTTAGCTCTTCTCAGAAACAGTGATCCAAGGACTTATGTTTCAGAGTAAAAAGGTAGTCACTCTCAATCTCCCTATCAACCTCTGAAAGCCCAGAAAATATCACCCCAGGAAAAACTCTGGAACAGCTGAACCAAAAGAAAGATAGGGAGCCAAGGAATATAGTAGCCAAATTCCAAATTACCAGGTCAAAGAGAAAATACCGCAAGCAGTCAGAAAGAAACAATTCAAATATCATGGAACCACAGTCAGGATTACACAGGACCTTGCAGCTTCTACATTAAAAGACTGTAGGGCATGGAACATAATATTCTGTAAGGCAAAGGAAGTTGGATTACAACCAAGGATCAACTACCCAGTGAAAATGGGCGTGATTTTTCAGGGGAGGAGTTGGATATTCAATGAAATAGTGGACTTCCAAACCTTCCTGATAAAAAGACCAGAGCTGAACTTAAAATCCAATCTTCAAGTACAAGAACCAAGAGAGACATAAAGAGGTAAATGGGACAGAAAGATACAATATATTGTTAATAAGGGCAAGCTGTTTACATCTCTACAAGGGAAGATGACACTTGCAACTCTTGCAACTCTTTTTTTTTAAACTTTCTTTATTTTTCTTGTGTGTATATGTTTGTTTGTTTGTTTATTTTTTGGTCTGAGTTTTTTTTTTGTTTTTTTTTTTTTACTATGGTCATTTTATTTATTTATTTTTTGTTTTTAGCATTTACTTCCACAAGATTTTGAGCTCCAATTTTTTACCCCATCTTGCCCCCCCACCCCAAGATGGCATGCATTCTAAATACCCCTTCCCCTAGTCTGCCTTCCCCTTCTATTTCTCCCCCCACCTTCTCTTATCCCTTCACCTTCAATTTTCCTGTAGGGCAGGAGGGATTTCTGTACCCCATTTCCTGTATTTCTTATGTCTCAGTTGCATGTGAAAACATTTTTTAAATGTGTTTTTAAAACTTTGGGTTCTATCAATTTCTTGTTTCATTTCATTCCCCCCTCCCAGTCTATCTTGTAGTTTTGGGGATAAAGCCAGTTTTGCCCTCTGGAGTTGTTGCATATAGTTGTTGTGGGGTTGTTCTTTTCTTTTGGGATTACCTTTTGGGTTTCTCTTAACCTGTAGTGTTAGTTTCATTGTATTTGATGTTTTTTTACCATATTTTTGGCTTCAGTTATTTGATTGAGATTTTGTGCTTGGGTTGGTTCCTCTGGCATTGTTGGATATATTACATAGATCTTATTTGGCCCTGTTTCTTATTGTCCAAATGCTACTACTGCAGCTGATCTGGATGGAGTGCCATCCTAATTACCCTAGTTCAGATTGGCTTCCCTTCTTTATGCCTCCATTGGTTTCCAGACCAATTATCTGAGCTTTCTCTTTCTTTTCTTGTATAAACTTTCTACCACCCTTCACTGGTTTCTGGCCATCTCAGTTGCACTATTCTGGACGTGATGGAAGAGCTACTTTTGTTTTTCTTTGTAATTGATCTTTCTGTGGCATTTTCTTTCTTTCTTCTGTAGATTTATGTAAGAAAGTTAAACATTTTTATGATCTTTTGTGTTGCCATCCTACTGAAACCTCTATCTCTACCTTTAAAATAACCAGATCCGAATGTCTATCTCCTATGCACAGTCAAACTATTTGCTTCTAATTTCTAGAAGCTTGACCCCATATTTTCCATCCCCAATGGTTTAATCCTCTCATTATTCTGATCCAGTTTATTGGCATTTCTGCTTCTGTCTTATCTCTCTGTCTTGGATTCTGTCTCTGTCTCTGTGTTAGTCTTTCTATCTATGTCTGTGCCTATGATTGTGTCTGTCTTTCTCATTCAGTTGATTTTATATGGCTTTTCATCTGATAAACCTATGATTATTTTTCTAGGATTCTGAAATCACACAGAATTCTTTTGCACTCTTAGTCTGCAAAGGATCCATGAGAACATGTTTATGTTTTAATAAGCTGAAATCTTGGCCCCTTTACATTCTAGCTTCTGTATTTTTCAAGGTGGAGGCATTTAGGTGGCTTAGTGGATATAGTACTGGACCTCAGTCAGGAAGACCTGAATTCAAATCTAGTCTCAGAAACTTACTAGCTATGTGACCCTGGGCAAATCACTTAACCTTTGTTTGCCTTAAACCACTGGAAAAGGAAATAGCACACTTCTCCAGTATCTTTGCCAAGAAAACTCTATGGACAATATGGTCCACAAGGTCATGAAAAGCCAGACGTGACTGAATGACTAAACAACAACAGAAACAACAATTTAGTAAAGATCTTCCTGAAGGGAATTTCCCACCAGGCACTGGTCATACCTGTTCTGTACATATCCTTACTTTTAGGGAGGCACAATGTCTTGTTCTCTAGACAACCCTGAAATCGCCACCAAGGTCAGATGACATTGAATGAAGTGGTTTATATATAATATGAATGTAACCTTGCTTCTCTAGTGATTGTGGCTCATTGCAAAGCAAAATTTCCCAATAGTTTGATTGTAAGTGTCTTGAACTTCAAGTTTATACCAGCTGTCCTGTCAGACTTACAATCAACTTGTGTTTTCTTCAGTTTTCCATTTCTGATGAAGAAGCATGATAATAGTGGAAAGGCTTAGAGTTAGAAGACATGGGTTTAAAACCATTCTCTGATTTTTATTCTGTAATTGTGGATGAGTCACTTAACTTTGCCTCAATGAACTCATCTGTAAAGTGTAAATAATACTATTTGTATTACCTACTTCACAGGATCATTGTGAGGAAAATATAGTGTAAATCTGAAATTCAGTAGAAAAATAGTCACTATTATAATTTTAAGTGTCAGGCTGAAATCAGAGCAACTCTTTTCAGGAGAACTGTATTTGATCTTTTACCCAATTCAATAAGAAGCAGAAAATTGGTGATTCTTATTTCTGTATACCTTGTCAACTAGACCAGAACTGGTCTCCAACCTGTGGGTGCCTGGAGTCGAACAAAGCAGGTTAGAGACAGAAGAGTCAGGAATCAAACAGAGGTTTAATTAATTTCAGAATAAGGGAAATGGCTTCCAAGGACATATGTGCTGGAGCCCTGCCCCTCATGGCAGGGAGCAAGGCAGTGTGGGGTGTTCTCAATATTTATACCAATGGCTACATAGTAAGCTGTTTTTTAGTATTTTTGTACTTAGTATCTTTGACAATGAGAGGTAACAGCAACAACTTGACAAGTTTGATTCATAGCAGGACTTCATGACCAGAACATGGGTACTACAGGTGCTTGCCTAAGCTCAGAGACCATCTGATGTTGGTGTGAAACAATTCTAGGGTTTTTCTGGGGCTGAGTTCATTCAGAGGGTAAGTACAAAGGATTGTTGTGATGCCAAGCTCAGGGAACAGCTTACTTGCTGGGCCTTTGCTCTGGAAAAAACAGGGTGTCACTTAATATCTTGGCATTTCCTTCTTTTGGCCAAAGACAGGGCATCTGAAAGAACCCCTACCCCTTTGGCCAATAAAGGAGAGGCAGATGTAAGTCAAGATGACAGTTGAGCCAGGATGAGATGATGCTCAGGGGGGTAGTTCCTGGAGGGGACCTATAGAGGAGTTGTGTCCCAGGTATCATTGCTAGCCATTGCTTGATTACAAGCAGAAAAGAAAGGGAGAATGTAGAGGGAGAAAATGCCAACACATGCTTAAATCAGGGCCTTGTTGGTTGGGCACATAACAAAGGGGAAGAGGAAAAAAAACTAAGATAGTATACTCAGCCTTCATCTGGAATCTTGGGACAGCTGTCTTATCTGGGGTTTGGCTGCTTCTGGGTTCATACTACACCAACCTTGAGGTCACTGAAGGGTTCTGCCATCCACTCAGGAGCAGGGGCTTTCTTCAATGATCCGGAAGTCCAATCCCACAAGTTTGACAGATGTTAGAGTAGTCATAAGGATCTGGTAGGGGCTCTTAGAGAAAACTCCTTGCATCAATCTTTGAATCTGAGTTTCTGATCAGCATGATATAGGTCCTTTGTTAAGAGTGTCTGGACAACACATAGAGAAAGTCCAGTTTCCCAGCCATGCAGGGCTAGGTTCAAACAATGCAATAATTTTTTTTCTTTTTTTTTTTACTATTTCCACAATTAGACAAAGTTTTCTCACAAGGAAGAAGTTGGACTAGACCCATAATTGAATAGGTACTAAGCTAGTTCCAGGATTGAGTCCCAAGATGGAATCAGTGTGGCTCAATCAATTTCCACAATTAATCACTTGCTGTCCTAATCCCATCAATTGACTATAAGCCAAATATATAAGGTTTTTCATAAATTCACAATCATAATTACATCATCAGGTTATATTACTGTCAGGTTACAGATCAAACTACTTAGAGGGCTTACAATGAAAAGTTTTGAAAAGAGTGATTTACATGTCATCAAAGTAACCAAGAAAACTTAAACATAAACCATGCAAAGAAATACAATGATTATCTCCAATGTTAACTAACATCAAGTAGTCTTGTATCCTAGCAAACCATTCTCAATTTCCATTTAATCAGCATGTTTGACTCCCAGATGTCTCATGTAGTTATCTGTTTCCTAGATAACTTTTTCTTGGACCATAAGCTTTATTTTCAGGATAGCTCTAAAGGGGGCTCTGCTTTTCTGCTTCTAAATTGGGAAGTTTCTAGATAATTCTGACTTAATATAATTTAATACAATCACTTAAATTTGATTCTCTAATCTTGAAACTTCAGAGAATTTCAGTTTATAAAACATTTGTTATTTCTGTTCTTAACTAAATCCCGTACCTGATACAAGAAGCTATTTTTTTTAACTCATGAGCTACTTTTCTATGTCTTAACCAGTACCACATACTTTTGATAATTACTGCCTTCCAATGTAGTTTAAGATCTGATACTGCTAAACCTCCTTCCTCTACATTTTTTTATTCATTTCTTTGATACTCTTGGCTTTTTACTCTTCATTTTTATTATATTGACCCTGTCTATCCATGAATAATTTTACATTTCTCCAATTATTTGAATCTGATATATTTTCTGGGTTTGATTTGGCAAATGTACTTCCAAGTATTTTGTACTGTCTAGAATTAATTTAAAAGGGGGCATTTCTTACTATCTCTTCTTGCAGGGCTTTGTTTGTCATATTGTCTACAAAAAGAGATGGTTTTATTACCTCATTCCCTATTTTGATTTCTTCTATTCTTTTTCTTCACTTATTGCTATTGCTAGGATTTCTAATACAATATTGAATAATTTTGGTGACAGTGAACATCCTTGTTTCACACCTGATCCTACTAGGAAGATTTCTGGCTTATCCCCATTATAAATAATGTTTTCTGATGGTTTTAGATAAACATACTTGTAATGAGTTTAGAGGAAAAACCCATTTATGCCTATATGATCAATTATGTTAATAGTTTTCCCCATGTTAAACCATCCCTGCATTTCTGGTATAAACCCCACTTGGTCAGAATGTATACTGTTTGTAAGATATTGCAATCTTTTATCTAATATCTTATTTAAGGATTTTTGCCTCCATATTCACTAATAAATTGGTCTATAATTTTCTTTCTCTGTTTTCACTTTTCTTGGTTTTAGGTATCAGTTTTATATTTTGTTTCATAAAAGGAGTTAAGTAGGATCCTTTCTTTTCTGATTATTCCAAATGATTTATTTAATGTTGGAATTAGTTGATCTTTAAATGTTTGAAAGAATTCACTTGTAAATCTGTCTGGTCTTAGTGCTTTTTTTCTTAGGAAGTTCATTTATGGTCTGTTCTTCTGCCTTTTAAAATTGCCAGACATATATTTTAAAAATGGGAAAATAATTTCATTTTCTTTACCATTATCAATAAAATTTATGTGTAAAATCCTTAATCCTTAATTAATAAATGCTTAATCCAATTTTGGAAACTTATAACTGAAACATGAATTTCCATGATAGATAAGTTTGGAAGCTGATCATGTACATGTGTATATAATTTCTAGAGAAAAAGAAGTCTCATCCTGTTGCTTTTCTCAAAATTTACTGTTCCATTTAATTAGAAAATGTTTACATTACATCTTTGTCTTATCACCTTGTCTGTTTTCACTTTTTGGAGGATATCATCCCTATATTATGATTTGACCACAAATACAGGTTAAAATCGTAAGATGTTCATACTTGCATCCTATTATAGTAACTCAGAGATGTTCTAGTATCAATCTATTATTCAATAGACTTATTATTGTACTTAAAAAAATTCTTGATTATACAAATTTGGTATAAAAGGAAAAAGAGAGACATAATTGTAATGATGTCATATATCATAATGGGGGGAGGATTCATTTAACTCTGTTTGATTCCAGGCATGAGTTATATCTGACAATTAATCATGTAGTCACATGTATCAAAAGCAAGGCTCAAGATTAATCATGTGGGAATTTTCCTTTTCAGAAAGGAAATAGCACAATGGGGAAGTAGAGTCAGGAGGATCCTACCTAAGCCATGCCCAGGTTGTCCCCAAAACTTTTCCCAGGCACAGACATCAACCTTCAGCCATGCCCAGATTGTAGCACATGCCATTTTTTTTTTACTGTTGGCTTTATGACAATTCAGACAACTATCCCTTTTCAAGCTGAAAACAATAGTAAATTACAGTTCCAAGAATTTTTACCTAAAATAGCAAAATTTCACTAACCCCACCTTAGGTCTTGAATATCTCTCCTGATGTTTCCCTAACAGTTAACTTTTTATTAATCCTTATAAATTAAAACTACCCATATTCTGGGACTTCAGGCATACAGCAAATACTTGATATTTGACTCATAATTAATATGTTGAAGCTACATCTTTAAACTACCCTATATACTCCCATAATAGATAAATTTTCAAATGAAAATTCACTATTGTATGTTATTTGCTTTATAACAAAATATACCTCATTAAATATTTAACAGTTTTTAAATATCTATTTTTTCACATCCTTTTAAAAGACCAATTCATAATCTAATAGCATCAAGATTAAAAAGCTGTTTTGTTTAACAATATTTATGTTACAGCAGTCTCTCAGATTGCACAATATAAGAGAATTTAGAAATATAATAATAACACAAACAATAAACTTTCAATGACATCACTTGAATTTCCAAATTTTCACATATAAAAATCATTAATCTTATTACCTTTGACATTTTAAAACCACTTTAGAGTTATCAGATATGGAACAATTACACTCAATTAAAGAAATAACAATAATATAGTGCTCAGCATATGCCATTCATTGTGTTAAGCACTTTACAATCATTATATTATTTTGATCTCACAACAAACCTGGAAGGTGGGTATCATTGTTATTTTTTCTCTTTACAAATCAAGAAACTACAGCAAACAAAGATAAGATAACTCTTGTAAGATTACACAGCTAATATGTTTCTGTAACCAGGATAAAGAAGGGTGGACTCACCAAGGGTAGAGGCTGGTTGCCTCTCCCACCTTGTACTGGTTGCTGGGCAGTGCCAGAGGTACCAGAACCTCCCCACGCAGCAGTTGGGTGGGGCCTGCACTGGAGACACTTACTAGGGGATGTGGTGGAGGCCACTGGCTGCAGCCTAGAAACTGGGGTGGCTGGTGCCAGGACTTTCCCATTGGTTTTAGTTCCTGGTGGCAGGGCAAAGAGGATACTGGCCATGGGGCCTGACCCCTCCCCCCCCAACCCTGACAGCTGTAGCTTTGGAGCCAGATAGTGCTGGGGCTGGGACCTCCTGTAGCTGTTGGAGTATGCTGGGCAGTATGTATTGCACCTGGGTGATGCCCCAAGGCTTGTTTAGAGGAGTGGGCCACAGGATGCCCAGGGACACAAGGTTGTTGGGGCCACTGCCAATTGGGGGGCACTGCAGCTGCTGCCCCCCCCCCCAACTCCACCAGGTTAGGCAGAACATAATTCAAGTTTCCTTACATTTTCCAGCATTTTTTCAACATCTTTATCTGGGGATCTGATTTGAGATGAGAGGGGTTAATAAGAGAGGGAAAGACCTAAAGGAATGGGGGACATTTTGAGAGGTTCAGGCCATTGGGACATAGGTTGTAATGGTCTTGTCAGCAATCCCCACAACTGAGATAACATTTATGACTCTGGGAAAGGGGAGTGGGGAAGGCAGAGGAGTTTAAAATTGAGAATGAGGCACTAGTTTTGACAAAGGCAGATCCTCTTGCCCCTGAATGAGCAAGGAGACATCTCCAATAGGAGTCATGGAGATGATGGGCATGATCTGAATATCCCCCTCCTTGTGCCACCCCTCCTGCCAACCTTTCCCAGAACTGCATCATACTGAGTGATTGGGGTTGTAAGGAGGGTCCCTTAGTGCTTTCTGGGATGCTTTCCCTTTTTTCAGCATCCACCCTAGAATTCATTCTGCACTGCCTTCCAGTGACCAGTATTTTTTTTCTTTTAACAGTAGGAACAGACTCCTAGCTAGCATCTCCTGTTTATTAAAGGGAATATATTTTCCTTTCCTCATAGTGCAGAAGGGATGCAGGGAGAGAGGGGCTGTTGAGAAGCAAAAAAATTCTTTTTAGCATCTCTAAGTTCTTTCTTACTTATTTCATCCTCCTCAACTCAAATGACTTCCAATTGTGCTGTGGTCTCAAGGAGGAACCCACTGTCAGAATGTTGCCAATCAGAAACAGTCAGCTTAATTTGTTTAGAAATGGGCAAGAGAAGATTATTAACAAAATAGGATAAAAACTGAAATGTGAAATGTCAAGGAAGAGTTAACAAGAGGCGGCTATAAGGTGCAAACTGTTTACCTTTTTTTTTTCTGGGATTACTTCCAAACTAGCTGTCCTTCTTAATTTCCCTGGAACAATAAAGGTATTAATCTTGTCATTTACTTTTTAAAAAAACTTTTGTAAAATTTAATCCTTATTTTTCCTGAAAACAAATTCTACAGAGTGGTACCCCCAAACTTACTAAGATCTTTTGTAAGAGAGTGAGTTCCTGGAATTACCCCAAAGTCTTCAGAATTCTCCCCTGCAATCTTAAAATGATAAATCTTCAAACTCCTTAATTGATTAAGATGTTTTTAGCAGTTCTAAAAACTTTGGTTATCTGACTCTTTCCCTCCCTGTAATTCCAACAAAGCTAAAGCTGTAAGGAGAGGAGAAAAGTGTCTTACAGGCTTTTCCTCTCTTTTCTTATAACCTAATCTCCCACAGAAAGCCTAAAGTGGAAGTTAGCCCTGCTTACTGGAACTTTTGCTTCAAGTATGAAAGTCCATTAATCTTTCCCAGTGTTCTAAAGTTTTTCTGCCTGGCTACATTTTAAATTTTGCAAGGTTAACAGAATCATAGCAGAAACATGACACAGACATTTTATAAAGACAGAGACACAGACAAAATAAAACTGATACAAACAGTAGACTAACTCACAACACAACCATGACAAAATGCACAATTAAAATGCTAATATCAATCAGTTCTGAGACACACAGTACAATAGAGACATATGCAATTTGCAAATTTAACAGGAGGGTGTGGTAAAGGAGCAGGAGGAAGACAGGCTAATTAACTAGAAATGTGCAGAAAGGATATCTTTACCAGAGAGATCCAGAATGAACCAGGTCAAAGGAGGGGCCTTGGAGTTTTCCTCACAAAGAAAGGTGAACTCAACTAAGGCATGAGTCCAGGTTTGGAGTTGGGAAGGGGCAATGGACTCACCAGATGAGGCAGGGCTGAACTTCAGAGAAATCTCCAGTGGTACCTAGTCTGCTCCCACTGATACCAGAAAGTCCACTTGACCCAGTTCCTAGTCCAGTGTCACTTCTGACACCAACTTAAATGTCAATCAGACTAAAAGTAGTCTTCAACCTGTGGGTGGCTGAATCCAAACAAATCGGGGTAGAGACAGGAGAGTCAGGAATCAAACAGAACTTTAATGAATTTCAGAGTGAGGGAAATGGCTTATAAGCAAGGACACATGTGCCAGAGCCCTGCCTCTAGTGGGGGGGGGTGAGGTAGTGTGGGGAGATCTCAATATTTATATCAATGGCTACACAGTGAGCTGTAGCCCTGACAATTAGGGGTAACAACAACGATGTGACAGGTTTGATTCATAGCAGGACTTCATGACAGTACCAGGGTACTACAGGTACTTGTACAAGCTCAGAGACCATATGATACTGGTGTGAAACAATTCTGGGATCTTGCTGGGGCTGAGATCATCCAGAGGATGAGTGCAAAGGATTGTTTTTATGCTAAGCTTGGGGCACAGTCTACTTGTTGGGCCTTTGCTCTGGAAAAATAGGGTGTCTCCTAATATCTTGACAACCTCAGTTCCCTGAGATAATACAGTGCAATAATTATTATAAATTTTTTTTGTATCTGTAATTCTGTTGGTATGGGAACTTTTAGGGAATTTTGTTCAGTTGTTTCAGTCATGTCTGACTCTTCATGACCCCATTTAGAGTTTTCTTGACAAAGATATTGGAGTGGTTTACCATTTTCTTCTCCTTTTCATTTCACAGATGAGGAAACTGAGGTAAATAGGGTTAAGTGACTTGCCCAGGGTCACACAGCTAGTAAGTGTCTGAGGCCAGACTTGAACTCAAGAAGACAAATCTTCCTGACTCTAGGCCTGGTGCTTTATCCACTGTACCACCAAGCTAGAATTTATTCTCAGGGAATAAATCCCCTCTATTAATCAATCAATTAACATGCCTTTATTAAACTCCTATTATTGATTAAGTATTGTATTAAGTGCTGGGGATACAAAAAAAAGCAAAAATAAGGTCTCTTTTCTTGAAGAACTCACAATTTTATAGGCTAGATAATGTGCAAATTGCTATATACAAACAAGCAATACACGAGATAAATAGGAAGTAACCAACAGAGGGAAGGCACTAGAATTAAGAGAAATTCAGAAAGTCTACTTGTAGAAGGTGGGATTTTAGCTGGGATTTAAAGAAAGTCAGAGAAGCCAGTAGGCAGAGATGAGGAGGCAGTACATTATGGTCATGGGAGACAGTTAGTGAATATATCTGGAGCAGAAAGATTAAAGTCTTGTTTTAGGAACAGCAAGAAGTTCACTGTCAATGAATGGAAGAGTACATGGGGTTGGAGTATAAGGAAGGATGAAGTGTAAGAAGACTGAAAATGATCTGGTCTGGACATCTAGGTTATGAAGGACTTTGTACAACAAATGGTTGTTGTTGTTCAGTTGTTTCAGTCATGTCTGACTCTTTGTGACCCCATTTGGGTTTTCCTAGCAAGGATACTGGAATGATTTGCCATTTCCTTCTCCAGTTCATTTTATAGATGAAGAATTGAGGCAAACTGGGTTAAATGATTTGCCCAGGGTCACACAGCTAGTAAGTGTCTGAAGATAGATTTGAACTGAAGTCTTCCTGACTCTAGGCTAGGCACCTAGTCAGAAGATTTTATTTTTGATCCTGGAGCTGATAAGGAGCCACTGGATTTTATTGAGTAGGTTGAATGGAGGATAGACTAAAATGGAGAGATACTCATGGCAGGAAGGCCAATCAGCAAGTTGTTGCAATAGTACAGAGGGCCTGCCCCAGAGTGGAAGCACTATCAGAAGAGAGAAGGAGGACAAGTCAAGAAACACTATAAAAAGTGAAATTGACAGACCTTGGCAACAGATTGGATGTGGGGGTGAGAGATGGTGGGGAATCGAGATGACATCTAGATTGTGAGCCTGGGAGACTGAGAGGATTGTGGCACCCTTATCAATAATAAGGAAATTTGTAATGGAGGAGGGCTTAGGGGAAAAGATAATGAGTAGAGTTTGGGACATGTTGAGTTTAAGATTTCTACAGGACATCCAGGCAAATGGAGATATGAGACTGGAAATTGGCAGAGAAGTTATGATTGGTAAAGTTGATTTGAGAACCATCAGCATAGAGATGATAATTGAATCCATAAGACATCATGAAATCACCAAAGAAAACAGTGTGGAGTGAGAAGGGAAAAAGGCTCAGGACATAGCCCTGTGGGATACTCACAGTGGGCATGACCTAGATGAAGATCCACCAAAGGAGACTGAGAAGGAAGAGAATGGAATGGAATAAGCACTTATATAATGCCTACTATCTGTCAGGTACATTGTTAAGTGCTTCACAAGTATATCATTTGAGGGAGAAAGAGTGGTCAGATAGGTAGGAGGAAATAGAGCAGAGGACAGAGAGGTCTGGAAATCCCTATCCCTAGCTGTTTTATTCAGGCAAAATAAAAATCAATTTCATAGGATAGTGAAAAGAATATTGGATAAGGAGTTAGAAGACCTGGAATCAAAAACTTGTAGTCTTAGAGAATTGCTTCTGGCACTGAGAAGTTAAGTCATTTGCCCAGAGTTGTGCAGCCAGTAAATGGCAAAGACAAACCCTGGTCTTCCCATGTCTGATACTACCTCTTTTTTTCACTACAGAACACTGTGGTCTGAGAAAAATAATAGATGACTTCAATGTATTTCTTTATGGCTACAAAGTACTTATCCCATTTCATTTTCATTACTTTGTGAGATAGTGAGTAAAAGTATTATTATCCCAATTTGACAGATGAGAAAATTGAGTCATTCAGAAATGCAAAATGATTTGATCAAGGTCGAATAGCTTGTAAGTGATAGAAGCTGTTACTTGAACCCAGATCTTTTGACTTCAAGCCCAATGATCTTTTTTTCACTGCCTCATGCAATTGATTTTGATTTTGCCTGGAAACACACACACACACACACACACACACACACACACACACGGAGGGAAGGAAAATTTATAGCCCTCTTTATCCCATGCTACATTCCTCCTGTCAATCATCTCAAGTATTTCAAAGAGAAAATATACTTTGTTATTTCGATGGAGTCTTGATCTGATTAGTGTGAGCACTCTCTCCATCAATGCAAATCACAATCCTTCTATGATTTCTAATGCCATGTAATTTTTGTTCATGTCTTTCCGTAGTTTCTCCACAGAGGACCCATACAATGCATTGTACTGGGAAGATACAAATAAAGCACACAGGCCATTCATCTCTTCTCTCTCAATCTTGTTACATGACTGTCCTACCTCTTTTCATGGCAATCCATATCCTTGAATATGACTTTTTACTATTTGTTATCATTGTTGGGAATATTCTGTAGCTTACTTACATAATGTATCTTTCTATGGGACTTTGGGTCATCTGCCAAGCTGAGCTAGCCATACAGAGTTCCCAGGAGAATTTTGTTATTAAAGGTTAGGCTTTCACAATGGGGAAAAGCTTTGGATCATTCCAGTTTCCAAGAGGTGAAAAAAAGTTATTTTCTTTTTCTTACTCAACTTGGATTCAAAATATTATTCATTATCTAGAATTGTCCAAGATATATGCACTGATGGGCTAGCTTAATTGACTGCCCATTTACCTGTGTGTTGAAATTTTGTTGGCATGCATTTTTGATCCACTTCTCTGTTTTATTGTTATGGATAGGACAGCTAATTAATTCAAATTATTTTAAATTGTGTAAGGTCTGAGGATTTAAAGCTGAAAGAAACCTTAGAGATAATCTATTCCAATCTTTTTGTATTTAAGAGGTGTGGAAGCTGAAACCTAGTGGTAAAATAATAACTTCAGTAAATAACTATTTACTGAAGGCCACACAAATATTGTGTAGCAGATATGGGGTTGGGAGCTAGCCACTTAGTCTGACTCCAAGTCTGGTGTTCTTTCTTTATACTGCTGGGTTAAAAAAAAAACACAATAGAAGTCACAGACATCAAGAAAAAAATCCTGAAAGAAAATCATTCCTCTTTTACCATATTTGGAGGAAGCTTCTTGACTGGCATTGACTAAATTAGTTGCAGGGCACTGTAATGAACCAACATGAGAGACTGCTAACCTTGTGCCACTTGATTTTTTGAGCCCAGGTCTTCAGAAGCATGGGTACACATTGCTTCAGAGAAGAGAAACCAGCTCCTTGGAACAATAGATGAATTTGCCATCCATCACAACATGTGTGCACATATTTAGTAATGTGTGGGGAAGGAAATAATTATTTATTGGTATTATTTTAGGGGCCCTGGGCAATAGATCCAAATATGATCTGAAGGAAAGTTTTTGTTCCCTTGTACATTTTGGATCTTGGTACAGCTTTAGGTTTTTTTTTTTTTAATAAGATAGTTTCACTAAATGTGTGTGTGTGTGATGCATGGAGAGAGAGAGAGAGGAGAGAGAGAGAATCACACACATTCACAGCTCTTTTTAGTGAGGGACCCAAGGGGGCAATCACATTCCTCACAAAGAATTCATGCCACACACAAATTATAATACACAGTCCTCAATATAGAGCAGTGTTCAGAAGCAAGCTGCTTCTATTTATTAGAGAAGCAGAGTGAGTGAACGGAAGAAGCACTGGATTTGAGTTCAGCTCCCACATTTCCTCACCCCCTTTAGTTCATGAACACTTGGAAATGTCCTTCCCCACTCCGAGTCTCAACTTCCTCATCTGTAAAATTGAAGATGTGGAATAGTTGATTATAGAGTTCACTTCCAGTGCTCACCTTCTATAAGTCTATGATTCTCTGAGGCTTCTTCCATCTTTGCTATTTTATATTTGAAAGTCTCTTCTAGGGTTAATATTGGGCTGCCCTGAGCAGTAGCAGTACTAGACTTCTACTCACTGAAGCTGAGGCTGGATATCCGCTTTATAGGAATTCTATTTTGATGGGATTCTTGAGCAGAATGGCTTCTGAGGTTCACACTAGCTACTGGCTTCTGTGATTCTCTAATTTGAAGGTGATTCTCATCTCCTACAGTCTTTATGATTCTATCATCTGACATCCAGTTGTTTATCTCTCCAAGCACTAATAGTCCATGGATCTCCAATTTTTCAGAGACAGTTAAAAAACTTGAGTAATACTCCAGCCAAGTGTCACAAAAATGCCAATGACTCCAAAGGGAAACAGTGCATCTACTTGTCCTGATTTATCACAGAGCTAGTTTGGCTAGGGAACCGTGGGTCTTGTTTGATTTACTTCAACAAAATGCAAATTCACAGTCGATTAATTTTACTTAAAAATCAACATGTAAAACTACACATAGGCACACACCTATACCTATTAATAGTTACTACATTATATAAATATAATTTTAAAAATTTATAAAAATGCAGTTACTTCTCATTCATAATCTTATTTAAGACTGCCATAGCATAGGCTCCATGCAGCAAATATAGTTTGAATAGGACAATAACATAGACTAAAATGTAAATGATATATGTACAGCTTTCTTTGTCCTCCTCCTCCAGCACGCAGCTATTTCATGTGATCATACCTAAATAAACTAGTCTATTTACTAGGGCATTTACCTGTTTAAGACTCAGAGTTATATTAAATAAAATCGAGTGCCCAGGCTAATAAATTTGCAGAAAGCCTATTTGTTTTACTGAAGAATTTATTGCTGCAGTAATAACTGTCAGAGTGTGAGCATGGTTAAAGGGCTGGAGACAGGACCAGCTGCACTGAGGATCTATCACATTATCGACTTCCTGACAGGAGTGTTGTGAACTCTTTTGTCATAAACTCAAGTACCCTGAGTTGAAACCCTCAATCAATGAAAGGGGTCTCTGGGATCCAGCTTCTTGGGAAAGGGCAACTCTACTGTTTGACCCACTAAGACACAAATAACAGGTTTTATACAGTGGGAGGGTTGATTTATAACAAGCTTCAGGGTAGTTTTTTGGCATTTATTTTAATTAACAGAGTGTGTACTTAATAACATCACGAAGAGTTAAATGAATATTTTCCCAGTTCTAGTCCAATGAAAGGTATGGTACTAGAATAATATGGTCTGGAATTGTATCAATCAATTAACATACATTCGTTTAAGGCCTACTATGTTTTAGGCACAATATTAAGCCTTGGAAATAAAACAAAACAAAACAAAAGTGAAACAATTCCTGCCTTCAAGGGATTTACATTCTAACAGAGGTGATAGCAGTGATATTGATTTGAAAGTATGAAACAGAGGCAAGGTAGGTAACCTTGCTGCAGAAGGCTCCTGACAGTTTGGGGAGGCATGACCAGGAAAGATTGCATGCAACATATGGTGCTTGAACTGAGTCTGTATGGATACCAAGCATTCCAACAGGTCAGAGTGGGAAGCAAGAACATTCCTGACATGGGGATCTACTAGTGCAAAAATTGGGAACCTGGATAACTAATGGTGGTACCTTTTCCAAAAATGGGGAAGCCCTGAGAGGATAGGTTTGGAGTGGGTGGGGGGTAGGGCAGGAGAAGATAACAAATTAATTTTGTTTTGAATGTGCTAAGTTTGAGATAACTATGGATATCTATTTTGAAATGTCCAATAGGTAGTTGGTAATGTAGGGATGGAACTCAAGAAAGAAAATAATGTCTATGTGTAAGTCAGTTGCATAGAAATGATAATTAAGCATATGTTAGCTGATAAGATTATCTAAAGAAAGAGTGTAGATATAGAAGAGAAGACAGAGAGAGAAGAGGACCAAGGGCAGTTCCTTGGATTACCTCAACACTTAGCGGGCATGACGTGGATGGTAACTCAACAAAGGAGATTAAGAAGGGGAGGTCAGACAAGAAGGAGGAAAACTAGGTGAGAATCATGTTATGAAAATGCAGAGAAGAGAAAGTATCTGGGAGGAGAGAGTGGTCAACAGGGTCAATGCTGAAGAGAGATCAAAATAATGAATGTAGACAGCTTTTTTAGGTAGGATGAGAAGAGAAGCATTAGACAATATGAAGAAATAAAATGGACTTGAAGACAGAAGAATTTCATGGTTGAATTTCAGCTCTGCTACTTGCTCCCTGAATGACCTTGGGGAAGTTGTTTCCTCTCTCTGGGATTCAATTTCCTCACCTGTAAAACAGAAATAATACTACATTGCTACCAGTCTTACAGGGTTATCATGAGAGTATACGTTAGAAGGTCATTGTGTGTAAACACACGCTTTTCAGTTTAACCTGCATTATTAACACATTTAAAAAGTCCAGAAATCAACAAAACAATAAATAAAGCACTGATTTCTCATTAGTGCTAATTTTTGAGGTACACTCATCCTGAAAAATTAACAACCAACTCTTTTAAGTCAGTTAGAGCTGGCTCCAACACACCTCTAGATACAAGAGACATTGCAGAGGTGACCTGACAGGTCGTAGGATCTTTTTTTATTTTATTTTTACATTAGTCATGTTGTAAGGAAGAATTAGAATCAATAGGAGGAATCACAAGACAGAAGAAACAAAACAAAACAGAAGAAAAAAAAAGAGCAAATGGTATGCTTCAATCTGCATTCAAACTCCATATTTCTTTCCCCGGATATAGATAGCATTTTCCATCATGAGACTTTTAGGGATGTTTTGTATCCTTGCGTTGCTGAAAAGAGCTAAGTCTATCAAAGTTAGTCATTGTACAATGTGGCTGTTACTGTGTACAATGTTCTCCTGGTTCTGCTGACTTCACTTAGCATCAGTCCACACAGGTCTTTCCAGATTTTTCTAAAGTCCATTTGCTCATCATTTCTTGCAGCACAATAGTATTTCATTACATTCATATGCCACAACTTGTTCAGCCATTCCCCAATTGATGGGCATCCCCTCAATTTCTAATTCTTTGCCACCACAGAAAGAGCTGCTATAAATATTTTTGTACACGTAGGTCCTTTTCCCATTTTTATGATCTCTTTGGAATACATCCCTAGAAGTGCTGTTGTTGGGTCAAAGGGCATGCACATTTTTATAGGCCCTTGGGCATAGTTTCAAATTGCTCTCCAAGATGGTTGAATCAGTTCATAACTCCACCAACAGTGCATCAGTGTTCCAATTTTCCTATATCTCCTCCAAGATTTATCATTTTACTGTTTTGTCATGTTGGCCAATCTGATAGGTGTGATGTGGTATGTCAGAGCTGTTTTGATTTGCATTTCTCTAATCAACAGTGATTTAGAGCATTTTTTCATATGATTATAGGTGGCTTTAATTTCTTCATCTGAAAACTGCTTGTTCATATCCTTTGTAGGTTGTAGGATCTTAAGAGCATAGATTTAGATCTGGAAGAGATCACAGAGTCATTAAATTCATCTCCATTTTATAGATTAAGAAACTGAGACACAGAGATATTAAGTGGCTTACTCAGGAGTACACAGCTAGTAAGTGTCTGAGGCTAGATTTAAACTTAAGTTTTGTTTACTCCAGGACCAACATTCCATTTACTGATTCACCTAGCTGCCTCTGAATGGTTGTTTTCAATTGAGATATAGAAATTGTAAAATATTATACCTAGAAAGAAATTCAGAGTTTTCCTAGATCAAACTTCCTCCAAATTCAGAATCTTTTCTATAGCCCTTCTGACAGAGGATCATCAATTATCTTTATATTGTAGAGGTATTATGAGGAAATAATTGAATCTAATCCAATTCAACAAATGTCAAGTCCCTCATATGTTCAGAACAATTTGCTAAGGAAAATATACAGAAAAGAAAAACAGTTCACATTCTATGAGAAGCAGTATGTTATGTATTCACATTGGCCTTAAACTGAGGAAGACTTGGGTTCAAATTCTCTTTTGGGACACTTCCTGGCTCTGTGACCTCTGGTAAGTCACTTTACCTCTTTGGGCCTCACTTCCTCACCCTTTAATGAGAAGGTTGGAATAATCAGCCTCAAAGTTCCTCAAATCTGTGGTTATGATGCTAGATACAGTATAATCAAAAGGAGATATATTTAAACTAATGTAAATTAATGTCCTGAGGGAGATGGTCCTAATAGAAAGGTTTCCTATAAGAAATGATACCCAGGATGTGCTTGAAAGAAAGCTAGGGATTTGGCAAGGTGTAAGTGAGAGGGGAGTGCATTCTAGTTACAGGGACCCACTTGTGCAAAGGAACCTTAGAGAGGGGATCTAGTTCAAAATGAATCTGGAGCATGAATACTATGTACACCATTCCTACTCAATGCTTATTCATGTAAATCACAAGGTGTTCTGAGAAAAAAATACACAAACACTGTCAAGAAGAATTAGTATTTCTAAGCTTTATTTAATTGCACCTGAAAAGAATTCCATTCTTCTTCATCCATGTCTAAGATATGAACTCGAGAAATGGTTCATGTGAAGGAATCTTCACAGTAGTTTTATCTTTGGCCTCTCTCTATTTATTTCAATTCCATTCAAGTCAACAAACATTTATTGCAAATTTACACTAAACTTAAAAAGCAATTTAATCCAATCCAATAAAATTTAATTCAATTCCATCCAATTCAAGGTGGTATGGTCTAGTAGAAAAAGCCTGGATTTGGAGTCAAAAGACTTGAGTTGAAATCTTCATTTGACTTTTGTACAACCTGTGTAACCTTGGACATTATTTACATTTAGTCTCTGGGTCTCATTTTCCTCATCAAAAGATAAGGAAGTTGGAGGTAGGTGGCATATTTATTCTATTAACACATTTTTATTTTCTTTCCCACCTTCTTCCTTCCCCACTGGCAAAGAAAAAAGAAAAAAAAAAACTTTGTAACAAATATGCACAGTCAAGTAAAACAAATTCACATACTGGCCAATTAACCAAAGATGTATCTCTGTTTTTTGCATCTTGAATCTGTCCTCCTCTGTTAAGAAATAACATTCTTCTTCATTAGTCCTGTGGAATCATGATTGGTCATTGCATTGGTCGAAGTTCTCAAGTGTTTGAAAGTTGTTTTTCCTTATGATATTGTTATTATTGTATTCTCCTGGTACCTATTCATATCAGCTCATATAAGTCTTCTCAAGTTTCTCTGAAACTATGTCTCTCATCATTTCTTATGATACAATTGTATTTCATTATATTCATAGACTATAACTTGTTAGTATATTACCCAACTGATGTTTATCCATTTAGCATTCAGGTTTTTAATATCAAAAAAAGAACTGCTACAACTGTTTTTATACATGTAAGTCTTTTTTCCTTTATGTGTCATGAATTACCAGTCTTTTGGTAGGTTGACTTAACTTGGATTAATATATATGTATTTGTATCTAGCTGTTAGAACTGAAACCTCAGAATCTGCTTCCCTCCATCCACTCCTTCAGACTTCCTGGTAGTGGTATTAGCTATTAAAATGTGATATCTCTTAGCTGTCCATATGTCTTTCAATGTTGAGGTATTAACAGTTCTCATGGTATTCCCTTAGCTGGATTTGGTTTCCCTGGAGCATGGAGAACTTACTTTCTTTTGAAGGGTGAAAATTCCCTTTCAATCTGATCCAATTGTTAGGAAGTCCTACTCCCCCTGTTCCTCCCTCCCTTTTGTTGGACATATATGTGTCTCCTGGTTACTTCTATCCACTGGTTCTAGTTCTACCAGGATCAGAACAAACAATTGGAAACTTAAATAAGAGAAAAGTAGAAGGCAGCATAGAAGGCAGTGGCTGGATGCCCATATATGGCAGCTTTGTTTTCCAGGATTTAAAGTATGTAGAGGTAGCATAGGAAGCACCCCAAAATTCTTTCATAAAAGACAATACATGTATTTTGTTGTAGTTTCCTAATAATTTAATGTATTACATCAAGGGACTACGTGTTCTAATGTTCTAATATAAAAGATGTAGACTTGATTGTGACTTCAAGTCCTGCTTCTGATACTTCTTGGCAATGGATTTGGGACAAGGTATTTCCTCTTTTTCAGTCTCAGTTTTCTTATCTGTAAACTGGGTATAAGGCTACTTTCTTAGTCATTTTGAGGAAAATACTTTGTGACCTCTAAATAGGAAATGTCCATGTAAGCTATTATTGTTTTCTGGTCCTTTAATAGTCTTGGAGCCTCAGGTCATCTAAGTGGTTTAATTAACTTTGCTTTACCATTAGTCATGGGGAAAAGGGAGATAATTTAGAGGTGTTTGTAACCAAAAAAAAAAAAAGATTCTTTGGGGTTTATATTTATGGCTTTTATGGTCTTACTTAAAGTCTATTCTGTCCATAATCAATACATTATGCTCCTGGCTCTACTGAACCAAAAATAACTTCAAAAATGACCTAAAAGTCAGTTTCAGTTCAACTCTACTTGCTCCTGGGCATTTTGAAAATAAATCAATAAGGGAGGTAAAACCTGAAATCTGGACAACTTTTTTAATCTTTAACATTCTTTATTTCTTTTTTTCCAGATCCATGATTTCCCCTTTCTCCTCTTCTCACAGCCTTCAGCTTTGGTAGAGGGATCCTTTTATGATCTGGCCAGGATGCAGTCCATTGATGTCCCCTTCCCTCTCGATTAACATAGTTCACAGAAACACTTAGTAAGTGTGTCAGTTAGTACTGTTATATTATTATTCTTTACTTCTACTACTTAAAAAAGGATCAAAAAAGATTATGTATGTCAAGTGATATATAAATGGGAGACAGTATGGTTATTTCTATAATAATAACAGTGAGAGGTAGCATTCATAGAGCATTTTAAGGTTTGTAAAATGCTTTACTTATTATCTCATTCTATTCATTTTAGTAGTAGAAATGTTATTATACCAGTACTTTAAAGTAGTTGAGGTTTATAATTTCCATTTTGTGGATAAAAATAATAGTGACATATTTCTATAGAACTTAAAGGTTTACAAAATTCTTTTCTCACAACTACCTTATAGAGTAGGTGGTGCAAATATTATCCAAAGTGTTCCAAACATCTCAGTGCAGTTTTAGGCTTGCATTACTTAAAACTGAAAGAGCTTTAGTGGCTTAAAAATGGCACTAAGACTTTTGAGACAGAGTTTATTTCTCCCAGAGATAGATGTGAGCATTCATTCCACTGACAGAGGCACAGCTCATCTACGCCTTTTCATTTTGTGTGACTCCTGTCCACAGAGAATCTACCCAAGGTGATGGAGGCATTCCTTTGTTCATTTTACTATCCTATATACTGTGGTATACAGCTTGGGCTGTTTATTTTCATTCTCTCTCTCCCTCTCTCTCTCTCTCTCTCTCTCTCTCTCTCTCTCTCTCTCTTTTTCTCTCTCTCTCTCTCTTCCACCAAGTCTTCTTTAAAAAATTCTGACCTTAAACATCAGAAAAGACCATTTCCATGAACATAAAAGGCAAAAGGGGGATTTTGTATGAAACCATGAATCTCTATTTTATAACTTGCTTTAAAAAAGTATATAATGAATTCAAAATGTTGCTTTCAAAACTGTCCTGCTTTTCTGTGTTTCTTTTTAAACTTCTTCCTTTTCTCTACATTAAAAAAAATGTTTCAATGGTTCTCATTTTCATCAGTATGGATAATTTTCACAGTCTATCATCCTTACAATATTGCTTACTGTGTGCAATATTCTCCTCGTTCAAAAGAAGGAAGGATATACAGAGTTGTACACAGAAATCCATTTTACTCAACAGGAAAATAGGAGGGAAAGTGAAGAAGAAGAGAAGGGAAATTAGTAAGAGGGTATACTAAGGGAGAGATTAGTCCCAAGCAAAATAAACTCTAAGGATGTATGAAAATATTTATAGCTTTTTGTGAGATGGCAAAAAATGCAAATCTGAAATAGTGCCCATAAATCGGGGAATGGCTGAACAAGTTGTAGTACATGAATGTGATGGAACATTATTCTGCTGAACTCTTTTCATTGTAATGACCAACTGAGATCTTGGAAGATTAATGATGAAACATGTTGCCCACCTTTTAACAGAGAAGTGAAGGACTGAGAATGAAAAATGAGACAATTTAAAAAAAAAATTGGACATGGCCAATGTAGAAATTTGTTCTGATTGCTCATAAATGTTTGTAATAAGTTTTGTTTTCCTCATGTTCTCAACTGGGAACATAGGGTTAGGGGAAGGAGAAAAGTTATAAATCTTGGCTAATTAAAACATAAAATATTTGTTAGAAAAAGAAAAAAAATGATAACTTTCTCAAATCACTTAGAGTCAATCTGCCCCTGGAAACGAGATATTAGAGAGGTGGAATGTATAAGACTTGTTAAATCATAGGATTTTAAGATCACAGATTTAGAGCTGGAAGAAATCATACAGGCCATTATTTCCAAACTCCTCATGTTATAGATGAAGAAACAAGCACAGAGACATTAAGTGACTTGCTCATGGTCATATAGCTAATATGGAAGCAATTATTAAGGGCCTACTATGTGCCAAGCACTGTGACAAGTACTTTACAAATAATATTTAATTTAATCCTCACAACAATCCTAAACAGTGGGTATTGTTGCTATTATTATTACTATTATTATTATCTTTATTTTACAATGGAAAGAACTGGGTCAGACAGAGCTAAATGACTTGCCCAGGGTTATACAGCTAGTAATTCTCTGAGGCTGTATTTGAACTGAGGTCTTCTGACTCTATCTCCTGCAACACCTAGTGGCAAGTAAATAGAAAGAGTGAAAATGAAAGAGAGGAGGGAGCAGCTAGGTGGCACAGTGGTTAGAGAACCGGCCCTGAAGTCAGGAGGACCTGAGTTCAAATCTGGCCTCAGACACATAACACCTACTATCTGTGTGATCCTGGACAGGTCACTTAGCCCCATTGCCTAAACCCCCCCAAAAAAATGAAAGAGAGGAAATGTTTGAAGGGGTCAGTTTTTGAGGTGATAGAAGGGAATATAATTGAAGTTATAAGTGGAGACAACACATTTGTTGAAACAGGAGAAAAGGCAGAGGGAATGGGTAAACATTTAGGTTGGATATCAATAGTATTAGAAATAAAGTAGCTCAGGACGGATGGTCTTGATTTTCTCGGCAATGTCTGAAGTTAGTTCCTCTAAAAAAGATACAAAGGCTATGAGTGGGGTTGGTGACTAGAGGAGGGTAGAATTTTGAAATAGTCTTTGAAGGCTGTGGAAAATTCCACTAGAGGAAGAGGGATAATGCTAATCAAAGAAGACTAAAAATATTGCCATGAAATAGTGCAAGCTCATAGACGAAATGAATTTGAAATAGACCTAGTTGTCATGGTTTTGTGAGCTCCTTTAGTGGCATTTAACGACATGGAAGTAGGATCAGAGATTGTGGATGGTAGAATTTCATTCTGGTTTGAGGATTTATAACTATAAACAATTGTAGTAAAAGGTAACAAAGGAGTCAAGAGATAAGTCAAGGGATAGTCCAAGTGCTTTACCACCCCAGAATAAAAAGGCTAAAAGGCAGATTCAGAAGAGATGATTTATGGAAGTACTTGGACAAGAATAACATAGGGAAAGAAGGCAAGAATAAATTGCAATCTATGCTGGTGAAGAAAGCACCCATATTGTTGAAATCATAGATTCAACACAATATTCTTACTTATATTCTTTTAATTATTATCAATGAAAATAATAATAATACTTCAATTCTTCAAAGACATTATTTGATACACAAAACCATATCTTCTATTAATGCAGATTGCAATTCATCCATCTAACAAAACATTTTATGAGTCACTTAAGGCAAATCTACTATTATTTGGTAGCCAATCCTTACTGATATATCTTTTCAAATTTAGTTCAGTTTGTGGACACAGAAATCCTTTCTGCCTTAGGAGATCTCACTCAAGGAGCGTACTATCTAGTAAAGGAATAAGATATGTAGAGAGATAACTATAGAGAAAACAAAATAGAATATTAAAGATACACAACCTATACACAAATAAAACACTCTTTCAGACCTATAAAAGAACATTTATGATGTGGGTGACTGGGAAAGGCTCCAGGAAAGAGGTAGAATTTCAGCAAGCTATTGAATATTATTAATATTGTTGCAATATGCGATGGACAAATGTCTTGTGAAATCATGTTTCTTGTAGCCTCTGGGTGTATGAGAAGATCCATTCCACTAACTCATTTCTTTGCCCCTTCAGGGAGTACCTGTGAGCCATCTTTCCATTTAACTACAACATTCTTCTTTTTCTGGTTTGTTCATGGCAAGAATGTCAAGATTGATATGATTCATTGACTTCACGACATGACCACTCATAAGTCATGAGTAGAGTACCTGTAGGTACTTAAATTGAAGCTTGTTGATAGTCTAAATCTGTGTGATTCTTATAAACCTCTGTTCCCTTTCCTCTCACTCTACTAGAGTCCCTGAAGTGGATGAAGGGAGCTGCAAAGATCATTTTTCATTTTTCTTTGTTTCATGGGTTGCCATGGCCAAAAATTTTAGAATACAACATATTACATTTTAACAGACAAGAAAAAAATTGTAGTGGATGTGGGTAATATTCTTGAGTCTGATACCTGTGTACAATCATACCTTCAACTCATCGGAGCTAAGAATTATCTAAAAAAGAAGAATTAAGAATGAGAAAAATATACAGAAGAAAATTATTTAACCTTGAATTATTTAAATAAGTTATTAAAATATAAAATGGAAGATAGAGAAAAGAAATGACATTAACACTGACCGTAATACTTTTATACAGAAGTTTAATCAATTTAAATGAATTTTCAGAAGGAAACCAAAAGAGCCCAGAAAATGTCTTAGTCAGTAAACATTTGCATCGATTGTCAATGGAGAGAAATGGCTTCTAAAGGCTATGTCCTGTTAAAGTATAGACTTATCTATAAAATCATATGTAGAAGGATAATGGACAGCTGTGAACAATATTGTCTTATGCAGGGGAAGGTGAAATCAGTTTAAAGAAAAGTATGACATGATATTTGATCAAGCAAAAGTCAACTGAAGGGCTTTTAAGGATAGAAATGGGAGGGCAACTACAAATAGAACAAAAATGGAAAAAAAACTGCAAAGAAAATTTAGAAAACTATTTTCTTCATTAAAGATAGTGGAACCACCACACATGAATCTAACATCACACTCTGGGATGCTTAAAGAAGAGTTAGAAATGGCACTAAAGAAAACAAAGGCAGAGAAAGCAGTTCAATTGGACCAAGTATGTAGGGAGGAGATCCATGCTAGTGTTACTGTAAATGTGAGAGCATTGAGATACCAATATAAAAGGTATGTGAAGGAGGAGAAAATGCCAAAGGCATGTAAAAAAATCTCAGACTGAAAAAAAAGGGACAGAGAGCAGCAATGGTAATCAATTTAGATGCCATCTCACATCTAGACACAATTTATTTGTCATTTATATGCATATTGAGGGAATCCTTGGGGAGAATATTAGTGGAGAACCAGTAAGTTTTCATCTGTGATATTCAATAATGGATCTATCTTTCCCCATTCCATAGCTCAACTCATTCTTGCCTGCACTTCCTGTGTGACTCCTGTCCAAGTTTTCCCAGGGATTCACCCAACACACTACAGGCCTACCTCATTTTCTCCTGAAACCTTAGAAAGATTAACAGGAGGCACTCTGGCTGTCCCCCATCATCTCTCACTCTTACTATATGGCCAGCTCATCTTCCTTGCTGATGTCATTTATTCCTGTTTACTTCATTCTTTATATGTCATAGCCTGCTCACAACTCACATCATCCATTCTATTGTTCTCTATGTTATACTCATGTTTAGTTTTTTTTTTTTTGAGGCAGGGGTGATCCATGCCTTAGCAATTCTCAATGATAATAATTTCATCAAAATGTTAATATTAAAAAAAAATGGAGACTTCTGGTAACAAAATAACAGAATGAGGAAGGAATCCCCTGAAGGCCTCTCAAATTCCTCTCCAAGCCACTAGAAAACCACCTCAGAATTTACAGGAAAGTAGCTTGCCAGCACAGCAGGAAAGATCTGTCTCACTGGGGTAGGAGGGGAGCAAGGTCTAAGAGCAGCAGCAGCAGCAGCCAGCCTCACAGCATATGGCCTGCAGCAAGGCTCCATGCCTTGGGTGATCCACCATTGGGGCCCCATTCTCCTGCAAGCCAGCAGCTTTATAGGCAAGTGAGCAGTTTGTACAGTGCAGCAAAGCCTCACCCAAGCACCCCAGCACCAGCACAAGCCACCACCAAGGTCTTGACCCCATTGCTGACCAAAAGTGAAGCCCCTCCCTAGGGCTGGCCAATAGCAAGATCCTGCCCCTGGGGCCTATCAGCAGAGAGACCCTGTGTCCATAGCAACCCAGCATTAGGGTCCCACCCCTGGGGAAGATCAGCAACAAGATCCCTCTTCCAGGGCCAGTAACCAGAAAGACTGTTACCATAGCAACCCAGCAATAAGACCCCACCCCTGGAGCAGGCTAAACCCACACTCAAGCGAGGCCAAAAGAGAGGCCCCACCCTCCACTACAAGACAGAAAGGAAGCCTATCATCCAGAGAAAGTCAGCAGCTAAGCCCTGAAGCCCAGTGAATGCCAGCAGTAAAACCCTGGAATCCATCAGAAAAAGTTTGGGACAGTGCAGGATCAGATCCCAACTCTCACATAAAAACACCAAGTCACAAAAAAGGCAGAAAAAATGAACAAACAACAATAAGTTGACTGTAGAAAGTTACTACAGTGATAGGGAGGATCAAGGCATAAACTTAAAAGAGGACAATAATATCAAAATGGCTGCATGTGAAGCCTCAAAGAAAAATGTAATTTTGTCTCAGGCCCAAAAAGAATTTCTGAAAGTGCTTAAAAAGCATTTTAAAAGGAAAATAGATAACTGGAAGAAAAATTGGGAAAAGAAATAAGGTAATGCAAGAGAATCATGAAAAGAGACTCAAAAACATGGGAAAAGATGTACAAAAACATATTGAGGAAAATAACTCCCTATAAAATAGAATTGGCCAAATGGAAAGGGCAGTACAAAACTCAATGAAGAAAATAATTCCTCAAAAATTAGAATTGAACAAGTGGAAAGTAACGACTCTTTGAGCCATCAAGATATGATAAAACAAAATTTAAGAAAGTAAAAAAAATAGAAGAAAATGTGAAATTTCACACTGGAAAAACCAACTGACCTAGAAAATAGATCCAGGAGAGATAACATAAGAATTACTGGATTACCTGAAAGCCATGAGAGAAAATAAGAAGCCTGGGCAATGTCTTTCAAGAAATTATCAAAGAAAACTGTCCTAATATATTAGAATCAGAGGTCAAAATAGAAATTGAAAGAATCCACTGATCACTGCCTGAAAGAGAACCCAAAATAAAAACTCTCAGGAATATCATAGCCAAATTCCAGTGCTCACAGATCAAGGAGAAAGTATTGCAAGCAGCCAAAAAGAAACAATTCACATAATATAGAGCTACAGTCAGGATTACATAGGATTTGGCAGCTTTCACATTAAAGAACTGGAGGGCTTGGAATATGATATGCCAGAAAACAAAGGAGTTAGGATTACAACCAAAATCATCCACCCAGTAAAATTGAATATAATCTTTAGGGAACAAATGTATATTTAATGAAATAGAGGACTTTCAAACATTTCTAATTAAAAGACCAGGCTGAATAAAAAAAAAATGACCTCTAAATACAAGACTCAAGGGAAACATGAAAAGATAAAAAAGAAACAAGAAAGAAAACATAAGAAATTCAAAAAGGTTAAATTGTTTGTATTGCTATGTAGCAAGATAATATTTGTACCTTTTTAAAAAATAATAAATGTATTTGTTTCTAGTTTTCAACTTTCACTTCCATAAGATTTTGAGTTCCAAATTTTTTCCCCATATCTCCCCTACTCCCACCTCAAGACAGCATGTAAATTGATATAGGTTCAACTTATGCATTCATATTAAACCAATTTTCACATTAGTCAAGTTGTAAAGAAGAATTAGAACCAATGGGAGAAACCATGAAAAACAAGAAAAAGAGAGAGAGATAGAAAATAATATGCTCTGATCTGCATTCAGACTCCATAGTTCTTTCTCTGGATGTGGACAGCATTTTTCTTCATGAGTCTTTTGGAGTTGTCTTACATCCTTGCATTGCTAAGAAGAGATGTCTATCAAAGTTAGTCATTACACAATGTGGCATTTACTGTGTACAATGTTCTCATGGTTCTGCTCATTTCACTCAGCATCAGTTCATATAACTCTTTCCAGGTTTTTCTGAAGTCTGCCTGCTCATCATTTCTTATAGCACAATAGTATTCCATTACATTCATATACCACAAATTGTTCATCCATTCCCCAATTGATGGGCAGTCCCTCAATTGCCAATTCTTTGCCACCACAAAAAGAGCTACTATAAAGATTTTTGTACATGTGGGTCCTTTTCCTATTTGTATGATCTCTTTGGGATACAGACCAAGAAGTGGTATTGCTGGGTCAAAGAGTCTGCACATTTTTATAGACCTTTGAGCATAGTTCCAGATTACTCTCCAGAAAGATCGGATCATTTCATAACTCCACCAACTACGAATTTTCCTATATCTTCTCCAGCATTTATCATTTTTCTGTTATGTCATGTTAGCCAATCTGTTAGGTGTGATGTGCTACCTCAGAGTTGTTTTGATTTGCATTTCTCTGATCAATAGTGATTTAGAACATTTTTTCATATGACTATAGATAGCTTTAATTCCTTCATCTGAAAACTGCCTGTTCATATCCTTTGCCCATTTATCAATTAGTGAATGACTTGTGTTCTTATAAATTTAACTCAGTTCTCTATATATTTCAGAAATAAGGCTTTTATCAGAGACATTGGCTATAAAAATTGTTTCCCAGTTTTCTGCTTCCATTCTAATCTTGGTTGCTTTGGTTTTGTTTGTGCAAAAACTTTTCAATTTCATGTAATCAAAATTATCCATTTTACATTTCATAATGGTCTCTATCTCTTGTTTGGTCATAAACTCTTCCATTCTCCATAAATCTGACAGGTAAACTATTTTTTGCTCTTCCAGTTTGCTTATATTATCAGCCTTTATATCTAAAGTGCATGCCCATTTTGACTTTATTTTGGTATACTGTGTAAAATGTTCATTTATGCCTAGTTTCTGCCATACTGTTTTCCAGTTTCCCAGCAGCTTTTGTCAAATAGTGAGTTCTTATCCTGGAAGCTGGAGTCTTTGGGTTTATTAAACAGTAGATTACTAGAGTCATTGACTACTGTGTTTTATGTACCTAACCTATTCTACTGATCCACCACTCTATTTCTTAGCCAGTACCAAATAGTTTTGATAATTACTGCTTTATAATACAATTTAAGATCTGGTATGGCTAGGACACCTTCACTTACATTTCTTTTTATCAATTCCCTTGATATTCTGGACCTTTTGTTCTTCCAGATGAATTTTGTTATTATTTTTTCTAGCTCTATAAAATATGTTTTGGTAGTTTGATTGGTATGGCACTGAATAAGTAAATTAACTTATATAGAATTGTTGTTTTTATTATATTAGCTTGGCCTACCCATGAGCAACTGATGTTTTTCCAGTTATTTAGATCTGATTTTATTTGTGTGAAAAATGTTGTATAATTGTGTTCATATAGTTCCTGAGTTAGTTTTGGCAGATAGACTCCCAAATATTTTATGATGTCTACAGTAACTTTAAATGTAATTTCTCTTTCTATCTCTTGCTGTTCATATTTGTAACTCTATAAGAATTTTATTACCATAAGAGCAATTAGAAGAAGTATATTTAGTCAGAGGATGTGGATATAATGTGACTTTGATAGGATGATATCCCAAAAAACAAAATAAAAGGGTGAGAAAGAAAATGGCATTGTAAGAAATAGGGGGAAGATTAAATGGGCTAAATTATCCCACATAAAAGAGGCATGAAAGAGCTATGATAAAGGCAGGGGAAATGGGGGGGTGTTGGCAAAGCTTAAGCCTCACTCTCCTCAAAATCTGCTCAAAGATGGATAAAAATATTCATTAATGGGATATAGAAATCTATCGTATTCTGTAAGGAAGTAAAAAGGGACAGTGATAATAGAAGATTGAGGGGAGACTGATAAAAGAGAAGGTGTGTTGGGGAAGGCAGTGACCAGAAGTAAAATGCTTGTGAGAAGGGAAAAGATTAGGGTGTATACATAGGAAAATACATAGTTAGTTATCATAACTATAACTATGAATGGGATGAACTCACCCACAAAATGAAAGCAGATAGCAAATGGATTAGAAACCAGAACCCTACAATATGTTGTTTATAAGAAACACATTTGAAGCAGAGAGATACACACAGTGTAAAAGTAAGGGCCTGGAGCAGAATCTATTACGCTTCAGCTGAAGCAAAGAAAGCAGGGGTAGCAGTCATTATCTCAGACAAAGGAAAAGTAAAAATAGATTTAATCAAAAGGGATAATGAACTCAACTATATGTTGCTGAAAGACAATGAATCATATCAATTCTAAACATATATGCACTAAATGTTATAGCATCTAAATTTTTGAAGAAGTTGAACGAGTTACAGGAGGAAATTGATAATAAAACTATACTAATGGGGGGGGGCCCTCATATTTCCCCTCTCAGAACTAGATAAATCTAACCACAAAATAAAAAAGAAAGAAGTTAAGGAGGTGAATAAAATTCTGGAAAAGTTAGATATGATAGATCTCTGAAGAAAATTGAATGGGAATAGAAAAGATACACCTTTTTTCCAAGCAGTACATGGCACCTACACAAAAAATTGGCCATGTAACAGGATATAAAATCTCACAACCTAATGCAGAAAAGAAGAAATAGTAACACATCCTTTTCAGATCATAATGCAATAAAAATTACATTTAATAATGGACAATGGAAAGAGAGATTAAAATCAATTAGAAATTAAATAACCTAATCCTAAAAAACAAATGGATCAAAGAACAAATCAGAGAAACAATTGATAATTTCATTAAAAAAATGACAGCAATAAGATGACATATCAAATTTGTGGGATACAATCATAATGGTACTTACAGGAAAATTTATATCTCTGATTACTTACATCAATAAAATAGAGAAAAAATCAGATCAATTAACTGGGCATGCAACTAAAAAAAAAACTAGAAAAAGAACAAATTAAAAAAAAACCCCTTAATTAAACACCAGATTGGAAATCCTGAAAATTAAAGGACAGATTAACAAAATTGAAAGTAAGAAAATCATTGACCTAATGAATAAAATTGGAAGCTGCTTTTATGAAAAAAAAAACCCAACAAAATAGATAAACCATTGGCTAATTTGATTAAAAATAGGAAACGAGAAAATCAAATTACTAGTATCAAAAATGAAAGGGGTGAATTCACCACCAATTAAGAGGAAATTAAAACAATTGTTAGGAACTATTTTGCCCAATTATATGTCAATCTGAAAATCTGAATGAAATGGATGATTATCTACAAAAATATAAATTACCCAGACTGACAGAAGAAGAAATAACATACATAAATAACCCAATCATAGAGAAAGAAATTGAACAACCTATCAATGAACTTTCTAAGAAAAAAATCCACAGGACCTGATGGATTCACAAGTGAATTCTACCAAGCATTTAAAGAACAATTAATTCCAATAGTATATAAACTATTTGGAAAAATAGATGGGGAAGGAGTCCTACCAAATTCTTTTTACAACACGAATATTGTGCTGATACCCAAAACAGGAAGAGCTAAAAATAAAGAAAGTTATAGACCAATTTCCCTAATGAATATTGATGCAAAAATTTTAAATAAAACACTAGCAAAGAGATTAAGGCAATATATCACAAACATCATACATTGTGACCAGGTGGGATTTATATCGGGAATGCAGGGCTGGTCCAATATTAGGAAAACTATCAGCAGAATTGACCATGTCAATAACAAAACCAACACAAATCATATGATTATTTCAATACATGCAGAAAAAGACATTGACAAACTATAATACCTGTTCTTATTAAAAATACTAGAGAGTATAGGAATAAATGGACCTTTCCTTAAAATGACAAGTAATATTTATCTAAAACCATCAGCAAGAATTATCTGTAATGGGGATAAGCTAGAAGCCTTCCCAGTACAACCAGGGGTGAAGCAAGGATGTATTATCGCCTCTGTCATTTAATCTTCTAGTAGAAAAGCTATAGCAATAAGAAAAAAAATAAAGGAATTAGAATAGTCAATGAGGAAGCAAAACTATCACTCTTTGCAAATGATATGATGTTTTACTTAGAAAATCCTAGAGAATCAACTAAAAAAACTACTTGAAATGATCAACAACTTTAAGTTGCAGGATACAAAATAGACCCACATAAATCGTCAGCATTTCTACATATTACCAACAAAGTTCAGCAGCAAGAGATAGAATGAGAAATTTCATTTAAAATAACTGTAGACAATATAAAGCACTTGGGAGTCTACCTGCCAAGAGGAACCCAAGAAATATATGAGCACAACTACAAAACACTTTTCACACAAATGAAGTCAGATCTAAACAATTGGAAAAATATTATTTGCTTATGGGCAGACCAAGACAATGCAACAAAATGACAATTCTACCTAAATTAATCTGCTTATTCAGTGCCATACCAATCAAACTATCAAAAATATTTTACAGAGCTAGAAAAATAATAAAATTCATCTGGAAAAACATAATCTCAAGGATACCAAAGGAATCAATGAAAAAAATGCAAAATAAGTTGGTCTAGTCATGCCAGATTTCAACTCTGAGTTATCACCTCACACCTATTAGAATGGCTAATATGACAAAAAACAAAATGTTGGATGTTGGAAAGAATGTGGGAAAAATGGGACACTAAAGCTTTGTTGGTGAATTTGTGAACTGATCAGTTATTCTGGAGAGCAATTTGTAAGTATGCCCAAAGGGTTATAAAACATGCATACCCTTTGATCCAGCATAGGTCTATATCACAAAGACTTCTGCTAGGTCCTTATCACAAAAACATCCAAAAAGAAGGAAAAGGACCTATTTGTACAAAAATATTTTTAGCAACTCTTTTCATGGTGACTGAGAATTGGAAATCAAAGAAATATCTATCTATTGGGGAGTGGCTAAACAAGCTATAGTATATGATTGTAATAGAATACTATTGTGTTATAAAAAATGATGAGGATGATTTCAGAAAATAAAACCGAAAAGACTAACATGAACTGATGCATAGTGAAGTGAACAGAACCAGGATCACATTGTACACAGTAACACAATATTGTTCAGTGAAGAACTGTGTACTCTCAGGAGTACAATGATCCAAGACAATCCCAAAAGACGAATGATGAAGCATACTATCTGCCTCCAGAGAAATACTGAACTGATATTGATTGAATATAGGTTAAATATGTTATTTTTCACTTTCTTTCATTTTTCCCTTTTATTCAAGTCTTCTTGTAAAGAATGACTAATATGGAAATGTTTTACATAATTGCACATGTATAACCTATATCTGATTGAATACCATCTCAGGGAGGGAGGAGGAAAAGGAGAGGAGGAGGAGTGGAATATGAAACTCAAAACTTTAAATAAAAATGTTAAAAAATTGGGAAGCTTGGTATAAGTAGAAAAGCTCTTAAATCTCTTGAAGGTGGTCTAGCCTGCTTTCCTTTTTCAACTATGTTCTGTCTCAATTATTTATACTTTTGGACAAATTGGATGTTCATCCAAATGAATTAACAGATTGAACAATAGACGTTCTTCATTCACTTGGTCTGTGCCAGTTAGATGGACATGTCAAACTCCTTTGAGTGATCTTTGTCAATTTCAGGAGTCTTTGCTGTGGGTTCTTGGGCTTGGTGGAAAGAGCAACTGGATTACATCTGTCTATCTATCTATCTATTTATCTATCTATCTATCTGTCTGTCTGTCTCTCTACACACACACACACACACACAGAGAGATATATATGTATATAGATATATATCTATACATATATAGCATATACATATGCTAGTCCAATCCATCTGCTTATTTACATATCCTCACAATTATCCCCATTTTCCAGATAGAGGTGTAAATAGAATACATTTTCTGATCAAGTTCAATAGAAGGCAGTCTTTACCCTCCAAGAATTTATAAAATAAAATAGAATACTTAAGCTGAAATAGTCCCTACATATCATCTGTTTCAACTACCTCATTTTACAGGTGAGGCTAAGGGAAGTTAAATGATTTTTCCAAGTTTCCTCATTTAGCTAGTGGCAAGGCTGTGACAAAAAACCAACTAACTACTGGATTACTTTTTGTTATTTTCCACAGTGCTATACTGTCTCTCAGAAAGCATTATTCTTAGGGTTTTACGGTCTAGAGGATATCATATCTGTCATCTTCTAAATATCCTCTTTACAATGATCATCAAGAAATGGGAAATTAAGACATGTTGAGATTAGGAGTGTAACAGCAATGAATTCCCAACCAGTCTGGAAGCCACTGATTTCAAGTCTCATACAATGTGAGTGAACCACTTACAGCCAACTGAGTCAATAATATAGAGAGAGGGTATTGTAAATCTAAAGATTCTATGTAATTATTTATTATTATTATTCAAAGGTGAGCATTCCAGAGGCAAAACCAGGAGGAGCGGTGGAAATTCAGGTATGCAGTTTTCAGCCTGATAAAAAGAAGAACTTCCCACTTCCTAGCTGTCAAAGAGTAGGGTGGATCATTTCTACAGATAGTGAGTTCCCCATTCTTGGATGTGTTTAGAGAAATTAATTGACTATAGACATCATAATAGGCACTACTGCTTCAGGTACAGTTCAAACTAGTTGCCTGTCCAGGCTCATATTTGATGATTCCTGATGGGAAATGGAGGAGGTAGGTGAAATAGTTCAAGGTATTGTGAAACTGAAAGCTAACACAATGTAGTAATAAGTTTTTGCTTTGGAATCACCTGTATTTGATTCTTGGCAAGTCTTGGATTTGACTCCCAGCTTATATACTTACTAACAGTGTGACTCTGACCAAGTCGCTTAACCTAAGCATGTTTCCTCATTTGTACAATATCAAATAACAAAATTTGCACTAACTACTTCATAAGTAATATGAGGAAAAGACTCTAAATCTTAATCAAGTGCTATAAAAAGGAAATTATTATTTTAGGATTATATATATATATTAACATAAAGGTAATGACTCAATAGATTCATAGAATTCATGGCAGAGGGTAAGTTTAGAAATCATCAAGTCCAATGCCCTCATTTTGTAGATAAGGAACGTGACACCCAAAGAGGTCAATTCAGTTGTCTAAGGTTACCCATGAAAAAAGCAGCATAGAATTCTAACCCAAGTATGTCCCAGGACTCCAAATCCACCACTTTCCCCTCCATATAATGTGGCATATATAGTCATAAAATCTGGGTTTGAATGCCAGCCTGCCACTTATTCACCCATGTCATCTTGAGTAAGGTTATACTTCTATCTGCATCTCCATTTCATGGACTCATAGATCTAGAGATGGAAGTGACCATCTAGTGCAATCCTTTCTCTCCTTTTTATAGATGAGAAAACTGAGTCCCTGGAAAGTAAAGTGATTGCCCAAAGTCACAAAAGTAGTAAGGGTCAGAGACAGGATTTGAACCCAGGCCCTCTGGCTCCAAAGCCATTTTATCTTTAAAAAGATGACAGTTGGAAGATCTCTAAGATTTCCTTTAGCTATAAATCCTACATTACTATAAACCCCACCTCATCATAAAATCCTTAGCATAAAATCCTTTTAAAAGCAGAAAAGGGAACACTAGTAGGCTTGTAGCTGGGCCTTGACCCAAATAGCCCCAACATTCTGACAATCCTCTCTGGCACTCACAAGAATTCATATCCAAGTTAGCTTGTGAGGGAGTGGGTGGGGGGGGGGAACTAACCCTAGGACTCTAAGGCAGCTTTTCCATGAAAGGACTACAATGGGATATTTCATATTGGACTTGGCACAAATGGGAGTGACTGAATGTTCAGAGGGGAACATATGGCAGGTTCATTTTGTCTCCAAGAGCCTAATTACTGACCTGACACCCATTGCTTCAAACAGACTAGTTGAGCAACTAACTGGTAAACGGACACATCTGGTAATGTAATTACCCCATCATCTCTTTATCCACACTGAATCCTGTCATTATCTTTGTTTTCCTTGATATTTATAAAATATAAGCTACTGACTAAAACAATTTAAAATGATATATTTTTGACTTCTCCCCTGTTGGGGAGAACTTCATAAATGATGTCACAATAAACTGAAAATGAGAGAAAACATGGAAAGAGAATTGGTAAGGACTGAAGGGTGAAGAAAAAGAGATATCTTTGCCTGGGCTCACAGCTGCTAATGAAGTAATGGGGAAGCCAATTTAATGAGTTCTGAATAAAAGTTGCTGTCAGAGACTGAGCTAATGACAAAGACTCAAGAAGGTAAAGAGTAGGTACTGTAATAATCTCCAAAGTATCTCCCTTGCCTTCATCCCTTTGCACAACCTCTCACTGCTGAGGGAAGGAACTGAGGAAGAAGGAATTAGAAAAGAGGATACTCAATTAGCTAAGAGACTGGGAAAGAGAAGGAAGAGGATGAAGAGAAATGAGATTCTCCAGCAACCCCCACCCTCACCTTCAGCTATAGAAAAGTGTTGGAAATCAATGTATTTCAAGCTAAATCAGAGCTCTCTTTTACTAGAAAGGGGCTTTAGGGATCCACAAATGGAGATAGCTTGGCTCCCATTAAGGCAAAAGTCAAATACATTACAGTAGCTGTACAGACAAATCAGACAATGTCTCTAACTAGTAGAGACAGAGAAGGGAAGAATAATCAATTGAAACATTCGGCACTTTGCAAGCAGTTTTTAGGCACCTATAAACAAACCTATGATGCTAGGTCCTCAATATAATGATAGATAAAACAAGGTTTCTGGCCTCAAGAGTTTCCAATCTAACAATGGAGCTAAGATCATGACACAGTAATATTAATAGAAGGGTTAGTAGCAGGAGCAGTATGACTCACTGAAATACACACATACATACATATAGACATGCGTACACCACTAAAATATACATATATACATACTACTTATACATATACATAACTATATGTATACAACATATATATATATGAATACACATATACTTAAATATATATCATTTATAAAGTATGTATATACCCATATTTTATATAAAGAACATACATATATAGTTACAATAGTCACGTTAGGTTGATAGCTCAGATGACACCGTTCGGACCTCATTTTACAATTTTTAATGGACCTCACAGAGTCTCAGAAAAGTTAAATGAGTTCAATAGTCAAACAACTATCCAATAAACATTTGTTAATGACCTACTATGTGCAAGGCCCTGCACTAAGTGCTTGAGTTTTCATAGATAAAGACAAAAAATAGTCCCATCTCTCCTCAAGGAGGTTCCATTCCGCTGGCAGATGCAGCATATAAATTGATAAATAGACAAGAGGAAGGTAAGGCCCAGGGAGGGCCAAAGGTCACATAGAGGATTAGTGATCATGACAGGAATGGAATCTGGGGCTCGTGATTCCCCAACGGAAAATGCAGTTTGAGATAGTAGAAAGAGCCCTGGCCTTGGAGTCAGGAGCCTGAGGTCATTCTGCCGTGACACTTACTCTCTCTATAAATTTGGGTAAGTCATTTTACTCCTCTAACCCTCAATATTCTTATCTATAAAATCTGCTTCTCTATTACATTTTTTTATATACATAGAAAATTTTCAGTTTTCTTATCTGGGCAGCTTGGTGGTACAGTGGATTAACATACTGGACCTGTAGTCAAGAAGACATGAGTTCAAATCTGGCCTTAAACACTAGCTGTGTGACCCTGGGCAAGTCACTTAACCCTGTTTGCCTCATTTTCCTCATCTGTAAAATGGAAATAATAATAGCACTTACCTCCTAGGGCTTATGAGATGATCAAATGTGATAATATTGCTAAGGTGCTTAGCACAGTGCCTGAAACATAGTAAGTGCTATATGATATTAGCTATTATTATTATGTATACAACATAAGGTGGAGAGTATAATGTTTCTGTTCCATATAATACTTATACTCTCTGCCTCACAGAGTGATGAGGAAAACTCTTCATTGGACTTAAAGCACTTTATAAATGAGTTATTTATTTCTTGTTCCTATATGTTTTGTGCTACACCTGATTGCTACTGCTATTTATTTACTTGTGGCCATCTCCAAAGAGAGGACAATGAAAGATCTGGTTCAGCATTTCCCCCAGTCTTATTTTCTTATCGTTCACTCCTTTTTTCCTCTCTGGGTTCTGCTTCTGACTCCCTGAACTTCTTTTTCCACCAGGTCCAGGGGCAGCCTTCTCACCCTGAAAAATCACTCCACCTTTATGGCCCACCTTTATGGTCAGCTCTTCTTGGAACCTCGAGTTTACAGGAAGTGTCCAGGTTAGTCACGTTCACTTCCGCATTCCTTTCTGGCCTTTTAATTCTCTGGAATTCTTTCTCCACCATGAGTACCTTCTTGCCTTTCCTTTTTCCCTTCTTCCCACCCTCCCCAATCAAATTTCATATTTTTCTGTAGTCTTACTCAATTAGAATGTAAGTTCCTTGAGGGCAGGAACTATTTTGCTTTTTGCTTGTATTTGTATTTCCAATATTTGGAACAGTGCCTGGTATATAGCAAGTATTTAATCAATGTTTGTTGTCTTGTTGACTTTCCTCCTTCTTAGGCTTTTCTTAATCTTGCAAATCTCATCTGTAGTCAGTGATTCTTTATGCATGATAGGCATTTAAGTATCAGAGAACCACAGAATGTCAGAGCTGGAAGGGGCTTTAGAATCGTATAAAGCAGCATGTCAAAAGCAGAAGGGCCTTCAGTGTCTGCTGGTTTAGTCATTGAATTTACATATGGGGAAACAAGCCCAGAGAAAAGACTGTTTGTCTATATTGTATAGTTAGCAGTCGAATTGGAATTTGAACTCAGGTCTTCTGACTCCAAGCCCTGAGCTTTTAAAACTTTATTGAATTTTCACATTCCCAGAACACATCATCAAAGCAGATTCAAGGTTCTGTGACACATTTTCTATCAGCTAGAAAAGGGCATTTTAAGCAGAGTACCAATCTTTATGATTTATTTTTGGCTTATGACTTGGGAAAACGCCACAGTGCTTTCTTACAATGTTGCCCTGACTTGCATCCTCCCTGTTTGGGAGTTTAGGGTGTGAAGGCCAATAAAGTGAATTTTGAATTACATTTGGTATTTAATTAACTGGCATAGACTAAGAAAAAAAAATCCATGGGAGCATTCTGATTGCAATCATTGGATAGATGGGCATTTTTATCTTAAAATAATGACCAGCTTATCTTCTGTCTTTCAATTATCTTGAGTGATCCTATCTGGTTTTATCCAGGACAATCAAATACAGAAAGTTATTAAGATTCTATCTTGGAAACTTATCACCAATGATAGGCTCTTTAATCTTAATGGGCTTGTGCACCATACCCTGCTTCATTTAAGAGGGCCTAGGCAGGCGAGACAAAGTGGCAGAGGTTACTTCTTACAGCCCTACTGGGATTCTTTCCAGAGCAAAAGAATGCTATATAGGCCAATTACTGGTATCTGGGGAGCAGTGACCATCCTCATGACTGGGACAGGTCAAATTATTGTTTGGAGGAGGGTGAGGGGAGTGTTCTTTGAAGAAAAAAAGGAAAGAAATTGGTGGGCTCAACTGGATCTTTGTTCTGTTTAGTGACCCTGTTATCCCAATGCTTTCCCCAGACTCTGACATATGATATCAGGTCATTTTATTGTCTTTGTGCTTCTAAATACAAAAAGGAAGCTGAGCTATCTTGGTGATCTGCATAGTAAGGAAGACAGTTGCTAGAAATAGTTTTGCTTCCTACCCCCACTCCAACATAGAACCAAAGCATGACACAGATGGCTAACAGGGACTGTATATTTTCTCTCTTCTTGATGTGTGGCAACACATCATTCTTCACTATCTATTGCCTCAACCTGGATGTCTTGGAAAACAGTACTGGGTCATTTTTTAAACCTTTGCCTAGCTGGCACATAAAGGTCTTCCAAGAAGGCCTCAGGGAACACACAGAGAAGTTTTCTCACATCTTTGGATCATCACACCCTATGACGAAAAGCTAGGACCTTCTGTACCTGACCTACCCAGGTTGTTGTCAGTGACTCTTCTTGCAAGCATACAGATCACAAAGCTCTAAGAAGAGAATGGGCTTATTTTCAAGTTGAAAACAAAAACAAAAACAAAAAGTCTCTTATCAGAACTCAGGGGAAACATTGGCATCCACAAACTAGCAACTATTCCCCAGAGACCTCCAGATCTTCAATCACTTAAAGCCACTTCTTAGGATCATAGCAGACATATCTCAAGAGATTCCCATTTCCTTATTCATTTCAAATGGCAAATTGCTAGAAGAATTATCAATACTGAGGATCTCCACTTCTTTAGCACATACCCCCCAACCTTTGCAATCTGACACCACCATTCAACTGAAGCTGCTTTCTTCAAGGTGTCCAATCTCTTAATTGCTAAATACAATGACCTTTTCTCAATCTTCATCCTACTTTATCTCTCTGCAACTTTTGATCCTATTAACTACTCTCTCCTCCTACACACCCTTTCTTCCCTTGGATTACATAACACTTTTCTCTTGGTTGTCCTCCATTTAAATGTTTACTTTTCTTCAATCTCCTTTGCTACAGCATCATTCTTTTTTTGACCCTTCTGAGATGTTCTCCAAGTGTCTGTCTGGGACACTCTTCTCTCCATACAAATAATTTCTTGATACTATCATAATCTCCCATGAGTTTAAGTATCATCTCTAACCAGACTATCCCTCCCTTCTATATATCAAGCCTTAACATCCCTCTTAATGTACAGTTACAACTGATCAATACTGGATAGCTTTGTCTCCTTGGATGTCCTCTAGGTATCTCAAACTCAACATGTCCCCCCTCCTCAATTCCCATAATCAGCCACCCCAAGTCTCATTGATTATATCTCCATAACATCTTTTGTATTTAATATTTTTCCTCATCATTCACACTGGTTCAGGCTCTCATTACTTCTTGCACGGTGACATTACTATTTTGGTTTCTTAGTTGTTCTTGTCTTTAATCCAACCATTGTAAAGCTGCATGAGTAATCTTCCAAATATAAGACCATGGGATCAAATATTGTTATTCTGTTTCCCTTATCTGCTAAATAAAATACAATCTCCTGCTTTTGACATAGACCCTTTGTGATATGATCTAACTTTATTTTCCACTTTTATTTAATACTTCCCCTTCAATAATTCTATGTTCCAGTCAACTTTGACTGCTCAACACTGTTGCCTGATTTCCATTCTCCTCTCTAATTTCTATGCATTTGAATTAGTGGGGTTGATTCCTCTCCTACCTGAGGTTGCTAGTAGTATAGTGGACAGAATGCTGGGCCTGGAGTCAATAACACCTGAGTATAAAGCTACCCTCGGACACTTACTGGCTATGTGATTCTGAACAAATCATTTAATTTCTGTGTGCCTCGATTTCCTCAACTGTAAAATAGTAACAGCATCTACCTCGCAAGGTTGTGGTAAGGAACAAATGACATAATATTTTTAAAAAACACTTAACATGGCACATATTAGACACTATATAAATGATTTTCCCCCTTTTCTCTTAACAATCCTTGTTGTGAAACTTCTCTTTTGAGACTCACTTCAGAAATTATATTTCTTTCTTAATAAATCTTTCCTTAGTCTCCTTAATAAAAAATCTCCTCAGGCCTTGCTATTTATTCTCTCTTATCTATGTGATCGAAGTCTAAATTATATAAAGATATAAGTGTATATGTCTTTTTTACATCCTACTAATAATGTAACAATAACCATTTTTATTTACATAGTGCTTTAACCTTGCAAAACACTTTACACATATTATTTCATTTGATTTTTTGCTATATTATATTTTCCTTGAGGACAGGGAATGTGACTTCTACTTCTTTTACACACCCCTCAGTCTCCAATATTGTGCTAGGCACTTAATAGGTGCTTGATATAGATTGTCCCAAAAGTCTTCATGCAGTTTGAAGTTTTTAATGCTTCAAACTACGAAGACTTTTGGGACAACCTGTATCAATTTCTTTATTATATTACAATGACTGACAACCTTAGAGCTTTTTGAAGTTTGCAAAGCACTTTAACTTACCTTGTCTCCTTGTTGTTTGTCCTTCATTCTCTAAGTGAGAGGATGCCATGATTTGTAAGTGAATTGGATTTAAGTGAGGGAGGGCAGTGCAAGGTCACCAGCCTCACTTTCTCCTCCCAGAGCCATCTGGAGTGGCAAGATGTAGATTAGGACAACTGAAGCCTTACTGAAATCCTCTAAAGTAGGTACTATGGTTATCATCATTCTTATTTTAGAGATGAAGAGTTTGAGGCCACCACAGATGAAGGGGGTCTCCCCATCGTCATATGGGGAACTGACAGAAACAGGCTTTGGACTTCCTAACTCCTAGGTCAGCAGTCTAATTGGTAGGAAGAGATTACTCTCCAATGAAATTAGAAAAAGTAAAGTATGAAAAATATGAAAAAAGAAGTTAACACATAGTCCACAATGCACACCAGCTAATTAGAAATACTGATATGTATAAATTAATAAATAAAGTATTTATTAAGCATTTATTTTGTGGAAATCTTTATGACTTAATAAAACTTATTTCTTTGATTTTGTGTGCTTTTAATCAGTTCATCTGTAAGGACATTTTAGGAGGTAAATTTCATGAGATTGGTATGCCCTGAAGGCCCTAAATTTTACAAGATCACTGAATTTCAAAGCTGGAAAACAGTTTGAGATCCTCTCTTTTTAACTCTCATTTTACAGATAAAGGAACTGAGGACTCCAAATTTTAAATAACAATAATCATTGTAGGGGACAGGGAATAAGGATTAGACCCATGATCTTATTGGCATAAGGAACTCCTGGGTAAGGAGTTTGACATATTGATTACAACTTATAGGCTTAGAGAGTTGCCTAGAATCCTGAGGATTTAAGTGGTTTGCCTGGAGTCACATAGATAGGATGTATCCCAAGTAAGACTTGAATACAGGTCTTTATGGTTCCAAGACCAGCTCTCTAGCCACTATCCCCTGACTCTCATTGTCTCTTCCAATAGCTGATAGTTATATAACACTTTTAAGGTTCAAAAACTCCTTTACAGTATCTCATTTGCTTTTATCCATGGTTATATGGATAGTAAGAGGCATACCTGGGACTTGGACTCAGGTGTTCTCACCCAAGAACAATTTTATTTCCATTATACCATCATTCCTTGTCATGAAAGATTTTTGCCTTTCCCTGTTAGCATAACTCTTTTGACCTCCTTCTTGCATTGCTTTCCTTAAAGGGTTGAAAGGAAGGCGCTTTGTCAATCAAGAAATTATGTATACATTTAAGTTATTATTATTTTTTCTGCAGTTTATGTCACTGCTGAAAATAAAACTTGAATTAATATCTATAAACAGGGAACAGCTATTGTCAAATGAATTGATTGATAGAGTCATTCATCCATTGATTCATTGGGACCCATCCTTCCAGTGTGCCACAAGAGGAGAGATCCACAAAATAACGAAGTTGACAATCTTGTGCTCATTTTATAAACCACCAAACCATTGGAACATCTTCCTGAACTTTTGGCCTCAAATTCAGTCATTCATGATCCCCTGAATTCTGGGGTTGAATAGTCCATCATTTGTGTGCCATCCTTGCAACATGGCCACTTTAGCATGTTTTTGTATGACAAATCATTGGGCAGGCATACCTGCTTCCCTAGACATTTTATGTGGCTCTACTTTTGTTCTCTGTTCATATAGTGGTTTAACAGTGTTCTTTCTATTTTGTGCTGAATGTAAATTATCTTATGCACTGTGGAATAATACACAGAATGCAAGTGGAAGTCCTGTGGTGTCTAACATTTTTAACAGATCTTCATGGATGTCACATTATTGGTCAACATCATAGGGATGCATACAGAAATGAACACATATACAACTTTCAAAAAAAAATTAAAAAGAGAAGTTAACACACAGTCCACTGTTGCATGTGATATAATTGAAAGAAGTCCTAGATACAGAATCAAAAGATCTGGATTTGAGTTCTAGCTTCTTGACTTACTATGTGTGTGACTCTGGATAAGTTGCTGGGCTGAAGGGGTCTCGGTTTTCTCACCTGTGTAAGATAGTGTTAGATTATGTTATTTCTAAAGTCTTGTCTAGTTCTTAATGCTATGAAATTATAGACTTGTGGTACAGGTTGGTTTTAATCTTCTGACTCTTTCTTACTTACTGATATCTTGCCAGATAGTGACCAAGGTAAAATATATATTCCAATATTTTGCTAACATATTATTAGTAGCTCACAGTTCCAAAGTACTTTATGATCTTTAAGAGTTTTCTCACAATAACCAAGTGAAATAAATAGTGCATTATTTCCTTCATTTTATAAATCAGGAAATTGAAGTGTCCTTGATCTTGTACTGCTCAACATTTTTTTAAATAACTTGGATGAAAACATAAATAATGTGCTTATCAATTTCAAGATGGCACAAAGGTAGGAGTGATACGTAATGCACTGGGTAGCAGAATCATGATCCCAAATGAGCCAGAAGAAATACAACAATAGGATAAATTAAAGAAGATGAAATTTAATAGGGAAAAATATTAAGTCCTAACTTCAGCTCAAAAACTCATTTGATCATGTAGAAAATGGAGAAACTGAGGCTGCATAAGACTTTTTTGTAAAAAGAAGTTTGGTTATTTCTGGATTTAAAATTCCCTATGCCAACAGTTTGACATGATTGCCAAAGAAGGTAAGGAGACTTTAGACTAAATTAATAATAATAATAGCTAACATTTATATGGTACTTACTCTATGTCAGGCACTGTGCTAAGTATTTATAAATACTATCTTATCTGAGCCTTATAACAACCCTGGGAGGCAGGTGCCTGTGACCTGTGAGGATCACTTGTCAGGAATGCTATAGAGGTAGATGATGAATATATAAGCACATATAGTTTGTGTAGGACTAAATTAAATCATAAGTCCCATGTAAATGAAATTCTATAAGTATTAGATCTGGGAGAGACATGAAGCTTATCATTTTTGCACCTAGGTGGTACAACTAGCCATCATTATCCCCATTTTATAGATGAGGAAACTGAGGCAAACAGATTAAATGACTTGCTTTGGGTCACTCAGCAAGTAAATGTCTGAATCTGGATTTGAATGCAGGTCTTTCTGACTCCATGCTGAAAACTCTAACCACTGGACCACCTAGCTGCCCTAGCGTCCAGAATAAAGACTTGCTACACTCCACTGAGGCTAGATCACAGTATTAAGTCTAGTTTTGAACATCATGTTTGGAGTTTGACAACTTGTTGTGTGATCACAGGATGGTGATTATGGTAATAAGGGGGCTGTAGAATATGGCATATGAGGATAAGTGGAAGGGATTGGGGATGTTTACCTTGCAGATGAGAATACTTTGGGTAAGGAATTAGGGTAAAGAGCTGTAACTCATTATAGATACCTTCAAGCTTTTAAAGATTTGCCATATAAAAGTGGATCTAGACATACTCAGTTGTTCATAAAGAGCAAAACTAGGAGCAAGGAATAGATGATGTAGAGAGGCAAATTTTGGTTCAACATTTTCTATCAATCAACATTTAAGAGTCTACTAAGTGCTAGGTTCTGTGCTAACAATTAGAGCTGCTTATTAGAGCTGGCAAAGGAGGAGGGAGGGAAAAAGGGAAGGTCTCCCCACTAGTAGCTCTTCCCAAAGCCTCACAGGGTCCAAGTTATTTGGGTTCAGGGAAGGGAGACCAGGTAAGAGAGAGAGAAGAATGATGACACAGCTGGAGGCTCTTCCTACCTGGCTACTCGTGGGATCTGGGTAGCCTGGATAAGGGTGGGAATGAAAGAAAGATGAAGAAGGGAGAATAGCCCTTTCCTCCACCTTTACTTTCCCCAAATTTTCCAAATGGGGTCTACAAAACAACATAATTTTGCTTTGGGTATGGCATATAGTGCCAGATATTTTCTATAGGTAAATAGTAGGCCTGCTTTTAATCCATAAAATGAACATTAAAATTAATCCTTAAATTAAATAGGTATCATAACAACAATCTCTAAGTACTAGTAGCTGCCTCAATGGGGACCCAACTGTCCAGTTTTAGTTGGGCAATGTTTTCTTCCTTCCTTCCTTCCTTCCTTCCTTCCTTCCTTCCTTCCTTCCTTCCTTCCTTCCTTCCTTCCTTCCTTCCTTCCTTTCTTCCTTCCTTCCTTCCTTCCTTCCTTCTTTCCTTCCTTCCTTCCTTCCTTGTTTTCCTCCCTCCTTCCATTCCCTCCATCCTCTCCCTCCTTCTCTCCTCTCCCTCCCTTTCCTCTGTCCACATGGGGAATCATAGCCTTACCTGTGGGTGCTGTGCCCAAAGGAATACAAATTTTGATTGCTGATCTCAAGATATCTTGGGATTTATGGGCTTGGTTTTCTCTCTTCCTTCCTTATTTATTTTATAATTTTTTAAATGGAGACAATTAACTCTTTTTCCCCATGTAGTTTCATTTATTATTTCTTGAAATATAGTACTGGAAAACTAGGCTTTGATAAAACCTATTGGGATTCAAATAAAGCTACCTGACCATGACTTAAACCCATATCATATTCTGACTCTCACTGATTGGCCAACAATAGGTCCCAGCCCAAGCCTCACTTGGTCGTTGTTTGGATTTTGATGGCCCAGAATGAGTGTAAATAGCAATTATTTCTGTTCTGGACAGAAATCCTGAAGGTGTTCCCCTGCCAGATTGATTTTTTTTTTTTTTTGTAGGTAGAAGAGGCCATATTTTTTTGCCTCATTTCTTACCTAGCCTTAATCACTGATTGGGTGTTGCCTCAGACAAACTGAGACTTGGGAAAGACCTTAGCTTAAAACAGCTAAGATCTCCCACTGCATCAGGGCCATCTCCAGTCATCCTGATCTATGTCTTGCCACTGGATCCAGATGGCTCTGAGAAGAGAGTGAGGCTGGTGACTTTGCACAGCCCTAACTCACTTAAATCCAATTGATTTTCATGTCAAGACATTACCTTCCTGATTTCATTGGTCTTCTTCAAGAATGAAGAACAAACAACAACATATATACACATCTACATTTACATAATACATCTACATCTACCTTTACACCTACATAATACATACATACATACATACATACATACATACATACATACATACATA